>NC_089584.1:145133053-145372278 GCF_019320115.1 Miscanthus floridulus
TCATGCCCTCATAAAAGCAGCCGAGCAAGCTCTAATAGGGAATCATTTTTAGGGGCAGTTTGGAAGCTATAGTGCAACAGCACATTTCTAGAGCTGATTTACTATACTATTCCCAAAAAAATAGCTGATTTACTATACGGTCCGGCCTTAAAAAGATGGGACACGATTGTAAAAATCATTGGTGTAGTAGTGGCAGATATAGGCCTTAAATGCCTTGCACTAATCATATGGCTCTGGCTAAACCTATGACTTAATTAAACAATGGCATGTATATTACCTCAGAAATGCCTTCATGGATGTATCATTCACAAAATCTGTGCAAATAGTTATATTTAACAACAATTATTGTACATAAGGCACTATTAGTTTAGTACATTGATCCAAGCCATACATTGGCTATCATAACGCCAATAAATTCCAACAAAAGCATTTTTGCATTGCTTTATTTGCTTATTTTGTGGAGTGCCAAAAATATATAAGGCCTTTGGAAGGGTGCATCCAGCTTGACGATAGTTCCATTGTTAGATGTTTTTTTTAATAAAAATGACATGATTATCTGGATCAAATAACTGACATGTACAAAAGGCCAAATGAAACCAACAAAAAAGGAGCACTTTTTAGATAATGAAAGGAAAAAGAGAGCAGAGTAGTTAACTATAGAAAGAAATTAAGCTTTTGGTTGTTAATTGACAGTGAACTATGGCCAAAACCGATTCAGTAGTGGTTACAAAGATATACTGTGATGGATACTCAAAAGGAGAGGGAGTTTGTCCACCATCTATCCATTGACTTTTAGAAGACTTTCTATTATTCTGACATATATATATATATATATATATATATATATATATATATATATATATATATATATATATATATATATATATATATATATATATATATATATATATATATATATATATATATATATATAAAGAAAACAAGACACTTCCTATCGTTTAATATAGTCATAGTCCGAGAGTTCATCTATCTGTCACTTATATTTTGCTTTGCAGGGGTGTGTGTGGGCACCATGCACACCATGCATATGGAGTATGTTATGATATACTAGTATTATTAGTATGCATGTCTGCCCCACATTTGTCATGCATGCTGGCTGTTCCATGTATATTAGTACTAGTGTATCACTGTATAAGTACTTATGCATGTGAGATGCCTGAACCTGAATTATTGGAAGGCAGAGTCCGTCACTCTCTCTGGACCGTACCATGGAGCCTGGAACGACGTCATGGAGCATGCATGCCATTTAAGATGTCAGTGGTTAAAGAAACATCAATTTCTGTGTCCTATGAACATTTAATACAAGACTGCACCACTGGATGATATGAATATAACCACCACATGCATGCTAAGCACAGATATATAATCTTAGCTTTCTGACATTTTTTCCCTACAACACACAAAGGAGAAGAATGACATCAAAACGTACCAAAAACCGAGATGCACACAAATGCTAGACTCAGCTTCTCATTCAAACAATACTAGAGTACTGAATAGATTATGCAAACACTGAAATTTTTTTTTCATACAAGCATCATGCATCGTTCTACACTTCTACTAGTAGAAATTGTCACTAACAACGATGAGTAATATAATATACCACAGTCGCAGCAAAGCAAAATAATTAACACCATGCATGGATCTTGTATGCATAGCAAGTAAGAATCAACCATTGTTTTTCAGAGTGTTTTTCGTTGGATAATGTTTGTTTTGCATGAACCAGCAGCACTGCATTGCTGTCTAGTTAATTAGTTTAATTTGTCACCAAGACTCTCTGGTGGGAATCTTGGATGTGCATGAGCAGTTAGCTAGCATCATCCTCTAGCTACCTAGCTAGAAGTATAGTAGACATCTTGCCTAATCAAGTCAATCATCGATGAACTCTATAAGAAAGAGATATTAGGGCCGAACCACTAATAAGCAGCAAGAGCATCAACAATAATTTCACTCAGAATCTAGAATATTCTTACCGGCTACAAAAATCCTGGAATCGAACAACTACGTACGTTTCATTTGTGCAGATCGATTGAGCTGCATACTAGCTTCACAAATTGACAAACAAATCAAAATCGAAAATCAATTCATCGATGATGGGCACTCGGAGTTACATTAATTGATCCCCGGTAGGGTCTTCGTCTTCATCCATCCTAGTATTACTCTCTTCATCTGCGGTGTTCTGATCGATCTATGGGACGGACCTCATCATCAGTAACCATATCATCCATCATCCCAACCCCAATTCCTTCTTCACCAATACATAGCCCAGAGATCAATAGCAAAAACTCTAGTCCTCCTCTAGCTACTACTGGGTACATACTCATAGCTACTGTTGTGACTAGCTAGCACTAATAAGGAATAAGGCAATAAGCTATATATGTGTGTGTGGAACTGTGGATAGATAGATAGAGATAGATATATATAGCTTGGAATTTGGATTGGATGCGAAGACGACTCACCTCTCCAAAAATGAGTAGAGTAGTAGTAGAAATTAATAAGCTAAGCTCGTAGCTTTTGTTGTGGCTCTGATGAATAACAAGCAGGTGAAGGACTGAAGATATGGATTAAAAGGGCCTGGAGGAGGTGGTGTTGTCGGGCCGGTCCATGGCGGCGCCGAACATGAAATGACCGGCTGCGGCGCTGGGACCGGCGGCAGACGAGGTGGAACCAGGGTGGTGGTCGGGGGGCCCTCCGCCGGGTCCGGGTCCGCCCCCGCGGGAGGATGCGGCTGCGGCGGCGCGGTCTCCCTCGAGCTCGCGGTACTTGTGGAGGTACCTGCGCATGGGGTCGACGTAGTCGTCGAAGCCGAGGGCGCCGAAGGCCCAGCAGACGTCGTCGCCGTTGACGGTCTTGCGCTTCTCCTTGTGGCACTTGTCGGAGGCCTCGCCGGTGATGAAGCTGATGAACTCGGAGACGCACTCCTGCATCGTCTCCTTGGCCTCCTTGGAGATCTTGGCGTTGGGCGGCAGGATCTGCTTCATGATGCGGCCGACGTTGGCGATGGGCAGCAGCCGGTCCTGCTCCTTGATCTCCAGGTCACCACCTCCTCCGGCGCCGGCGCCGCCAACGCCAACGCCCACGCCCAGGCCCGCCCGCCGCCCGTCCCCGTCCGGCGGCTGCCCGTGGTGGTGGTCGGCCATGCCGCCGTACGTCTACGTCGTCGTTTGCTGCCTAGCTTGCCGTCTCCTTCGTCCCCGGCCGCCCTCGCTAGCGGCTCCCCTAGCTGGTGTGTGTTAGTTGTTGGCGATCCATCGGGTCGGGTCGGGTCGGGGTCTCTCTCTTCTATGTGGCGTGGCGTCTTACATGAGCTAGGCTCTCTCTCTTGTTTTATTGGTGCGAGACGAGGGAGCGAGAGAGACGGACGCGCTTGGGGAGTGGACTAGTAGTAGTGGCAGCTCTCGCTCTCGCCTACCGCACGCGCTGATGGTGTGTTGCGTTGCGTTTGCGTGTGCCCACATGGCGCAGACGGGAGGCTGCCGGTTGTACATGGCATATTGACCGGCTTAGTCCATATTCGATTTGTTCGATTTTTTCTTTAGTCGAAACAGTGTTTTTCTTTCGCACCAATTCAGCCGTAACCGTGTTTTTCAACCAAGTGACCAATGGCATGTAACTACACAGGACGCTTCTGTCGTCACAGCGCGGGGCCTATCGCGTCTCGTACGCGCTGTGTGCACTGCTGTGCTTGGTCGTTCGTCCTCGTCCTCGGTGCGATGCGAGTAAAAAAATGCCTGCTGCCCGCAGCCTGGGCAGATCGTCCCTACGGTCGTCGTTGAAAGGTCTCCGGGCGTTCGCCATTCGCCGGCGCACTGACACTAGCTAGTCCTCGGCTCCTCGCTCTATACTACTACGAGTAGCTAATCAAATGAACCCCGGCCGGGCCATGATCGACCTCCCTTGCATTTCTTTGGTCCCTGTCTACTATCTCTACGCCCGCTCTTTCCCGGCCTCTAGCTAGCTGCTACCGGCGGCTATGGGTCTACCTGCTGCGTCCCGTCCCGGCTGGGTTGGTTGTTGTTGCCTTGTTGGTGGTAGCGCCGTAGCGGACTGGCCTCGAGGGACGACGACGGATTTGCACTGCAGCGTCCGAGTCCGAGTTCTCCGATCTGCATCTGCAATGCACTGCACCTGGCATGGCAAGCTCGATCGGTCAGCTAGCTATAGCTGAGGTCGATCCGAGAGCGGAGAGCTAGAGGCCGATCATGGCAGGCCCCGTGTAGTAGCGTAATTTTAAAGCGTGGATCGCCGTACAGCGCGCCTCGCGGGGAGCGCGTCCACATGCGCACGTGATTGATTGATGCGCGCGGGGGCCGCGGCCGGGCCGCGGGGGAGGAACCAGAACCAGAACCACCGCGCGCGCTCCGTCGGCCGGCCGGCCCCCCTCCCCGGTCCCCGGCTCCCCGCTGCTGGATACTGCTTGCTCGCTCGCCGCACCCCGCAGGGCCACAGGCCGCGTGCACAGTGACCAGGGCAACGACGACGACGCATCGTACGCTGCTGGCCTGACGACGACGCCTCCTCTTCCTCCCTGCTGGGTGCTGGGTGGTGGCCCGCTGATCAATTCATCAATCCGGCCGCGCCTGCTCGTCCTGGTCCTGGATGCACACCTTCGTCAGTAACAGTAACACCAGTATACGGCCTCCACGTGTCCATGCACAGACACAGGGACAGACACAGGCCGGGACCGACGTACGACCACATATATCCACATATATATGGACATACATATATTTACGTACTGACTTAATTATTTGCTGGACATGTTTGGATCACGCTCCGTTCACGCCCTCTCAAGGAGGCATAGATGATCTCCACTCCACCCCAGGCGCTCAAAATCGAACGTCTAGCAGAGAGCTAGCACGCGGTGATAAGCAGAGTTTGCCTGTGTGTCCAAACCAAACACTCCCTATAATATGTCTTAACAGCATGTTACATACTATCAGTATATCTATGTTTAGTTGAAATGAGTACTTCTATTCATCTATGCTCAAAATCAGTATATCTATGTCTTAACATTATACGGTATATATACCTAATATAAGATAGATGGATCTCGTACGTTATAGGTTACAAGCTAACTCAATAGCTAACGGAGTAACTAATAATTAAACAAGTAGCCGATCTTGTCCATAGCGCAAACCACAAAATAATCAGTGGATGCAAACTAGTAGCTAGTATCTGCCAGGTCTTGCTTGCTGGTATTGAACAACAGTGTACTTGTATGCATATAGTATATGTTATTGTATGCGTGTGCTTCACCTGTTGTGGTAGTATATTCCTTTTTTGAGCTCCAAGGGCTGAGGAACTGGGCACTTGCTTTGCTTCCTGGGTTCCTTCAACTACAGCCATAAGGGGACACATCGATTTTGTCTCTAGTATTAATCTTTCCCCAGATGGGCTATATATATATATATATATATATATATATATATATATATATATATATATATATATATATATATATATATATATATATATATGACGAGGCTAAAATGCACCTGGGTGCATTCTGTGAAGCAAGTGCACCCGACACGCGAGCGCGAGCCGCGAGACGCGTGGAGCGCGGCGAGCGCGATGTAAGTTCACGCTCCTGCATGCAAAACTAAATGGAGACAACCAACTACATGATGCCACCTAACAGCTCAACCCACCCACCAGGAAGCATGCATGCAGGGAATCTTTTGTTGATTCCAAACGAAAAAATGCGATATCTTCTAAACCATATATCCGATTTTAGTTCTGTTTGAAGTAGGTTGTTGAAGAAAATATGCTTAACAAAACGAGATCCATGAAGGCTGTATTTGATGAAGTTTTTTTTTTAAATACGTAATTGCAATATGTTGTACTATGAGTTGCAAGCACTTCTACAATACAATTGCAACTTGGATGTAGCGTATTTAGCACTGGTTGTAATGAAGGTTGTATTTGATGAAGTTTTTTTTTTCAAATACGTAATTGCAATATGTTGTACTATGAGTTGCAAGCACTTCTACAACATAATTGCAACTTGGCTGTAGCGTATTTAGCACTGGTTGCAATGAAGGTTGTATTTGATGAAGTTTTTTTTTCAAATACGTAATTGCAATATGTTGTACTATGAGTTGCAAGCACTTCTACAACACAATTGCAACTTGGCTGTAGCGTATTTAGCACTGGTTGCAATGAAGGCTGTATTTGATGAAGTTTTTTTTTTCAAATACGTAATTACAATATGTTGTACTATGAGTTGCAAACACTTCTACAACACAATTGCAACTTGGCTGTAGCGTATTTAGCACTGGTTGCAACTAATTATAATCTAGTGTAACCTTGTTACTTCTGGTTGCAATTATTCACTACTTAGTTGCAACCCAGTTATTACTCTGATTGTAACCAGGTATGATTGCAACTCCTACTAAATAGAAATGCAACCAGTTAGTACTCAATTGCAGCTAGCAAGTACTCACTTGCAACCTAGTTGGTAGATGCACATGTCCAATTGCAACCCCACTTAGTACTGGTTGTAACTTGTTACTACACAATTACTACTGGTTGCAACAAGTTACTACCCGATTGCAAACCAATTACTACTGATTGCAACTAGTTACTACTCAATTGCAACACAGTTGCTACTCAGATTTGATTGCAACTCAAAATTGCAACTTAGGCGTGATTATAGTGACCAGATGCATATAATACACAAAGTTATAACTAGTTGCAACTAGGTGGTAGACAGAGTTGCAATCGGTAGTAAATTGACATGTAACTCGTTTAAAGGATAAAAAATATATCCATATTGGATCTAGTTTTGCTCAGAATATTTTTTTGAGTCGGATGCAACAAACGGTTTGTCACTCGGGGTTACGGTTTAGGAGAAAATTTGTTTCAAAGATTCGAACCAACAAAAAATTCCATGCATGCATGTATTCGCTTGGGCGCGCTGGTTGCTCAAAGTTGGTGCGCCCGTCGTCCTGGGTGCATTCTATATACAGGATGTACCGAGATGTATTATAGCAAAACAGTATATATATATATATATATATATATATATATATATATATATATATATATATATATATATATATATATATATATATATATATATATATATATATATATACATGTACCCAAATTGTAGTGTGTTTTATAGTTTTAATTATAAAGAGTCTTCATGAGTCCTTCACTAAGCGTTGAGTGTGAAATTAGAGATTGTGACATTTATTTACCGTGGCTCCGGGAGCAGGGGTCATTCACTAATAAACAATGTTTCCGTGATGTAGAATAACATCATGGAGGTTAAAAGATCAATAACCGTCATATCCGATGTAGTACATATGAGGTAAACTTCGATTTGAAGGCTTCTGTTTAGGTGCATGAACCAATGGAAGATCATCCGGTAGATATATGGCATTATTTCTTCCCCATCCCTGTATTTGTCTTATTGATCCGGTCACAAACAAAGCTACTCTCTCGATCTGGGTCCATTTTAACTTTTTTTTTTGAATTTTTACTTCGTACTCCATCTGTCCAAAAAATTATATATGTCCGTCATAGTAGTTCTAGTTTGACCAAGTTTATAGTGAATATTATTCAAAATTATGTCTTCAAGTTAGTTTATTATGAAAATATATTCTATAATTAATCTAAAGATACTTACTTTGTATCATAAATGTTAGCATTTTTCGTAAAACTTTGGTCAAAATTGAAAACATTTTTAATCCTCAAAAAGCGAGATAGTTATATATGAAATTAAAAGGGAACATTTTTTTTTTCAAATTTCGTGTGCTCCTTTTCTCTTTTCTATGTATCAGCAAGGCCTATAGGGTTGTTCCTATCTGCGGTTCTGTTGCTGGCACAATATATATAGTACATGAAGAGAACAGAGTGGTTGATCTGACCTGGCCTGCAGCTAGCTTGCAAGCAGCCACATACAGATATGGACATGTACTCATGTGAACTACTGCCGTAGATTAAATTAATAAGAACCCTAGCTATTTCCCCTCCTTTTCAAGATACGGAGAGGATTAGGAAGGCAACCGAAGAAATTTATTCAAACCAAAGGTCCACTAGCTTTTTGGTCCTTTTTGTCTCCGTACCCCTGTAGCGGCCTGTAAGTGCAAATAGATCCAAATGGGAGAAGGTCAGGACATAACATAAACAATGAACTACTAATTAACACACACATATATATACACACTCTCTCTCTCACTCTCTCCTTGGCCCTTGCTCACCCACTCGACCTGACCCTCCACCAAAGTAGCTACTTTATCTGATCACAACTATAAACCCATCTAGTATTATTGTAAGTCAAACTGTTTCAGCTCTAACAAGCAATATCAACAAAGATATATTGCCTTTAGTTATGCATTATTATAACACTAATTTCCACAACAACTAAGTAGTAATAGTGCCAATTTTGTATTACCAATTTGTATAGAATTTTGGATATTGATTGACGGTAAAATTAAAAAGAGTTTCATTTATATAGGACAAAATTAGATAGATAGACTTGTATTTGTGATTATAGAGTGTACGTAGCTCTTATTCTTAATCGGATCTATTGTGGCAGAACCGTCGAAAATAACACGTTTTTGGAGGCACTCGTCTTCCACTAGACACTAAGCACCTCGAAAGTGAGCTAAATCGGGCTGTTCCGTCGAGCATACCCCAAGGGAGAACTCGAAACAATCCACGTTTTACATCCAGAATCCAATAATAAGTATGAGCTTACCATACTTAGTCCATTTCATACAACAAGAGTTCTTAGAAATTATTTATTACAATACCAGAGTTCAGAGTGCGATAATTAAACAGTGAAATGAAAATAAACATCTAGCGAAAACGATACACGGATCCGTCTGTTGTGGTAGTATATTCCTTTTTTGAGCTCCAAGGGCTGAGGAACTGGGCACTTGCTTTGCTTCCTGGGTTCTTTCAACTACAGACACATCGATTTTGTCTCTAGTATTAATCTTTCCTCCAGATGGGTGCATGTATAGTGTGTGTGTATATATATATATACACATACAAACGCCGCCTACTTAATAAAGAATCATATACATGTACCCAAATTGTAGTGTGTTTTATAGTTTTAATTATAAAGAGTCTTCATCAGTCCTTCACTAAGCGTTGAGTGTGAAATTAGAGATTGTGACATTTATTTACCGTGGCTCCGGGAGCAGGGGTCATTCACTAATAAACAATGTTTCCGTGATGTAGAATAACATCATGGAGGTTAAAAGATCAATAACCGTCATATGCGATGTAGTACATATGAGGTAAACTTCGATTTGAAGGCTTCTGTTTAGGTGCATGAACCAATGGAAGATCATCCGGTAGATATATGGCATTATTTCTTCCCCATCCCTGTATTTGTCTTATTGATCCAGTCACAAACAAAGCTACTCTCTCGATCTGCACTACCGGAGACGGCTTCTTTGCCGAGTGTTCCAGACTTTGCCGAGTGCTTTTTATCGGGCATTCGATAAAGAGACTGTTTGCCGAGTGCCAGAGAGAAAGCACTCGGCAAACAACTGACACTCGGCAAAGAGGTTGTTTGCCGAGTGCCGAGCACTCAACAAACAATAACACTCGGCAAAGAGGTGGTTTGCCGAGTGTCAGGATAAGACACTCGGCAAAGGGCCGCCTCCGTTAACGGCCGGCAGGCGCCGTTAATCCTTTGCCGAGGGTCTTATCCTGACACTCGGCAAAGAGACTCCTTTGCCGAGTGTTATTTTTTCACACTCGGCAAATCATATTTTTTTTTTCACTTTTGACCTCCAAACTTTTTCTGCAGTCCTCATACAATACCTGGTACTCCATGTTCCAATGTGGCACATTTCTTGGACTTTTTCTATATTTCTTTAATTTATTTCATTTAATTGAATTTTCTTGGATAATTCAAATTATAACTGCTAGTCATTCGAATAATGAAAAAAATGAAAGGAAAAATGATATTCATGTTATTTAGTATAATGTGAGGCCGTATCCGAGAACAGTCCACCAATTTCGAACTTCTTGTTCACGAAACATGACCACGAACTTGCGGTCGAGTTGTTTTTAAATTCTATAAAAAGCAAACGAAGTCCGAAAATCATGAAACTTGTCAAGATGTCATGATATCATATATGGAGGCTGTGATAAAAAAATTGAGAAGGTTTCGCGCAAGTTGTCACGTATGATGCTTGCAAACCGAAAAATCTACGAAGAAGTTTCATGATTTCGTGAAGAGGCCGACGAGGTGGTAAGCATCGTACGTGACAAACTTGCGCGAAACCTCCTCAATTTTTTATCACAGCCTCCACATATGATATCTTGACATCTTGACATGTTTCATGATTTTTGAACTTCGTTTGCTTTTTATAGAATTTAAAAATAACTTGACCGCAAGTTCGTGGTCATGTTTCGTGAACAAGATGTTCGAAATTGGTGGTCTGTTCCTGGATACGGCCTCACATTATACTAAATAACATGAATATTATTTTTCCATTCATTTTTTCATTATTCGAATGACTAGCAGTTATAATTTGAATTATCCAAGAAAATTCAATTAAATAAAATAAATTAAAGAAATATAGAAAAAGTCCGAGAAATGTGCCACATTGGAACATGGAGTACCAGGTATTGTATGAGGACTGCAGAAAAAGTTTGGAGGTCAAAAGTGAAAAAATATGGTTTGCCGAGTGTTGAAAAATGACACTCGGTAAAGGAGCCTCTTTGCCGAGTGTCAGGATGGCTGGCACTCGGCAAAGATTTTTTAAAAAAATTTAAAAAACCCCTCTTTACCGAGTGCCAGACCGGTTGGTACTCGACAAAAAATTTTAAAAAATTAAAAAATACTTTGCCGAGTACCAGATCGGGGGCACTCGACAAAGATTTTTTTTTAAAAAAAAACTCTTTGCCGAGTGCCAAGCCAGGTGGCACTCGGCAAAGAATTAAAAAATTAAAAAAAACATTTGCCGAGTGCCAGATCGGGGGCACTCGGCAAAGGGGGGATTTAACCCCGTAGGCTGGGCCGGCCCACACACACCGCACACACGCACACACGCACGCGCCAGCGCCGCCGCCGCCCCCGCCCGCGCCCACGCCGCCCGCGCCAGCGCCGCCGCTACCTACGCGCCCGTGCGCCTGTGCCAACGCCACCCTTGCACGCGCGCCCACGCCAGCGCCGCCCCTGCCTACGCGCCCGCGTCAGCGCTGCCCCTCGCGCTGCCCCCGCACCCCACCGCTGGATGAGGAGAGGAGGAAGGAGGAAGAGGAGGAGGCCGCCGAAGCAACGGCGCCTTCGCATCCGGGCATCTCGATCACCATTCTGCAGTGTGAGCCCCTATGCCGTCTCCGCCTGATGGATGCGGATGCATGAATAGATTAAGATGTCCTGGTTAGGGTGCCTTCGTGGACGCTGGTTGTGGTGCATAGTTGCAAATCTAAGGTTTAGCATGGATGGATTGTGGATGCATGGATTGATGTTTGTCATAAATTAATATAGCTTATGGAATATATTAGTAATGGGATACAGATCCTGAATTTGTAATCCCTGATCATTGCTTATCCTGATTACGTTGCTAGGTGTTCCTTACATAATCTTGTGCATGTCGGCCATCGTGCCGTTCATATATATGTGCATGTCGGCCATCGTGTCATTGGTTTTCTTGCAGGTTTTGTAAACCTCACCGTGCAGGGGAGGTGCTGCCGAAATTTTGTATTGACAATTTTATGTTTCTTTTTTTTGCAGAGAAGAGCCCATTGGAGCGGAGCCGGAGTACCTCGGCGACCCTGATCGCCTTCCTCACCGATGCGGGTCTGCCTACACCACGTCGCCTCGCCACTACATCGACCCGCCATGGCCCCGCTAGACTGACTCCACCGCCACCCTAGGTATAACCCCCTCTTTCCATATCATGGTCGTAGATCACATAACCCAATTAGGCGTCTCCCGTTCGAAAGAGATACGGTTGGAAATATGCAGATATTTCCATATCTAAAACCATATCTATTTCGAATTGTCCACATTTTTTGGACAGCCCGCGGATGCGTAGGTGGGGTTAGTTTCCATGGTCTGCTCCGATCTAAGATAGAGTTTCGGCATCATCTCCCTTTTGTTCTCCGGATACACACTCTCTCTAGCAGGACGTGTATTTGGAGAACAGCGGGGAGGTGCTGCCGAAATTCTATCTTGGATAGGAGTAGAGCATGGAAACTAACCTCATCTACGGATCCTCGCTTGGGATTAGGACCTATCCTCACCTATTAGATAGTAGGAACGTCGTGTAGATGCAATTGATGTTTATATTACTCGTTGCTATATATGTTAGAGGATGGAGGACCGTGAGTGGATGTACATGGGCCGCACAAGTCAGGGTCAGGTCACTAATGAATGGATCGACAAGACCAATGCTTTCTTGGAATGGGCATTTGGCGTTGATGAGGTCGAGTATTATGGAAGAATTAAAGAAATATACGAACTCAAGTTTCATGGTTCCAAACCTTTTAATCCTGTCATATTCAAATGCCATTAGTTTGATCCTGAAGCAACGAGACAGACATATTGTAATCTTGGCCTAGTCGAATTTCGACAGGATTCCGTCTTACCAGGAGACGATGTCTATATTGTGGCCCAACAGGCCACGTAAGTATATTATCTCCTATATGCGTGTCAAACCAAAAGGCATCTTAAGGGTTGGGATATTGTGCATCGGGTATCGCCACACGATAAAGTGCCTGTCCCAAATGATGAAGATTACAACTTAGACCCAAACACATATGACAGAGAGTTCTTTCAAGAAGAGGGACTAGAAGGGAGGTTTGAAATAGACTTAACCGAAGCGATCGGAATGGAAGTATACAATGAAACGGTTATTGAAGAGGACGCTGGAGATGAGGTGCAAAATGTGAAGGACTTACAAATGCTTGAGCGATTACATTTAGACAATGACAATGGCAACATTGCTCATTCGGATAGTGTTGATTATTTCGACATGATTGATAGTGATGACGAGACTTATGATACAGCTAATCCCGATCATGAAGATTATTTCTAATACATGTAATACTATTTTATTTTGTAATTATGTTTTGTTTATTTTACATCTCTTTCTAAGTACTTCTTGTTTATTTGTGCTTATTGGTTTACTCTTTTTAATTGCAGGTGATTGAACAAAGATGGTGGGCAGTAGGATGAGGAAGCTAACGTCCTTGTACCGAAGGATAAACACCGCTGCACCGGGGGAGAGTAGGAGGAGGAGCAGCCACAGGAGGGAGCCGTCGCCTATCGCCCCATCGCATGAGGAGGAGGAGGAGCAGGTGCCCTAGGAGGACGCCAAGGAGACGCAGGAGGACATGCAGGAGGACGAGGAGGAGAAGGCGACTGCAAAGGGTTCTGCTTCCTCTAGTTCATCGAGCGTCTACTTGCGAGGACCCATGAGCCTCCCTCAGCGACCAATACCTCATGAGAGACGCCCGCTGATTCAACCCGAGGGGGAAAAGTAAGTAACTTTAGATGTTATCACTACTTTATATGATATGTTGAAAATCAAAATAGAAACTAATAATTTTTCTTAATCACTTGGGTAGGAACTAGACGATTGTGGCGAGTGGAGGTGCTCACACACGCCAAGTCAATGGCATCCTCGATCTTCTATGCAAGGAGCACTTCCCTAGCCTGGTTGAGTACACCGGAGTGACGGGGCCGGCCTACACGTTTGACCACTACGCCGCCGCCCCCGATGCTGCAGATCGGGCCCGTAGGGTATTCAACAATAAGGCGGAGCGGGTGAAGCAAGAGCTGTGGGTAAGTCCTCCTCGCACTACATTACTCAATACATCACATTCATTGGACATTCTTGAAATAATGAATGGATATATCATGTTTGTATGCATGATTTCTTTAGATGCCGGGACGGACATGAGGCCAGGGCGGATGCGGTGGCTACCAAATGCTACAAAAAACTCATCGTGGACATGCATTACGAGGCACACATCCTGGCCGTTGTAACTTACCACGGGACCATCCTTGGAACGAAGGTCACCAAAAGGGATGCAAGGAGAATGACGCTGACCCGGGACCAGTACCTACAGGTAAATACAGAACATTAATACTGATTCCTTTTGAGATTAAGTAGGCTTAATTTCATCTTCTGATATGTCATGTACTTGATGGCCTGTAGATGATTCTTTATTGGTGCGCCGCGCATCCCCAGTGCTGGGAACAGATGGTGGACAAGTGGTGCTCACACGAGTGGGAGGAGACGCACAACTTGTGCCAGGAGCAGCGTTTGATGATGTCAGGTGTAGCACACCATCAAGGCGGTCACAGCCCTAGCGAATACGCAGAAACATGGGTACGTGAATTCATTTATTTATTCTAACGCTCAATTCTGCATGATTTCTAATCATCTTGCTATTTTTCTCGCAGTCGACATCACATGGTGGTCAGCTTTGCTCCATCTTCAAGGCATTTGCTATAGCCCACAAGGGCAAGGCGACGTCCGACGTCGACTACAACCCGGAGGACGGGCCCGAGGCGTACAGCAATGCGACCGTCCACAACCGCCTAAGTGAGTACACATCGATGGCAAGGGAGGTCCATGGGCCACAGTACGATCCAAGCACCGAGGACCTTGATGGAGAAGTCATCATGAGGGTGGGAGGAGGCAAGAGCATGGGTGGTACTAGATTGGCGACGGCGCAATCGACTCGACCGCTACTCCTAGTCTCTCCTAGATTCAAGCAAGCAGCACGAGCAGGAGTCCGACCATACGACCTCAGTAGGACACTTCACACCACCGGGTGGAGGCACTCGAGGTTATTCCTAGTTTATTCGTCGTTCATTGGTTTTTTCATACCTTTCCTTTGCATTATTGTAACATTGGGTGAATATATTATAGGCCTAGCTGGAACAAGAGAGGAGGATACGGGAGCAGATGCAGGCGAAGATGGAGAGGGTGGAGGCCGAGCGGGAGGCCGAGCAGCGGAGGATGGCGGAGATTCTTCAGTACATGCAAAGTCTTGGCGCCGCTACGGGTGTAGTTCCGCCACCTTCGCTATTCGCTCCACCTCCACCTCCAACTCCTCCCTATTCTACTCCTGTGAGTATAAATGTTTTAGTTTGTATGTTCATGCTTATGGTCAAATCTAGTGGAGTATGAAAGTTTTATTCATGTATGTTATATATTTATCTTGTCTCACACATGCAATCTCTTCTTCTTTGTGCAGAATCAATCGGCGGCATCGAACGATCCTCATGCTTCAGCGAATCCTTCACCAAATCAGTGATGATACTTGTGGTTGTTAATGGTACTTCTATTTGCAATTGTGGTTGACGATGATGGAGCACTTAGATTGCTTGTGAACTTATTGGTGATATATTGTGAGACATGTGACATTTGTGATATATATGGTGTTGGTGATATATATGTGTTGATGATGATATATTTGTGATGCTGGTGATGTTTGTTATATATATCTTCTGTTTGTTTGGATGGGATGTAAAAAACAAATAAAAAGGCTATTTTCAGTCACTTTGCCGAGTATAGTGGCCATGACACTCGGCAAAGTAACTACCTGGGAACATGCTTTGCCGAGTGCAATGGCCATTGCACTCGGCAAACATCACAGATTTGCCGAGTGCCATGGGCCAGGCACTCGGCAAAGGTGGCCTGTTTGCCGAGTGTCTTGTCGGCGGCCCTCGGCAAAGTGGCCACCTTTGCCGAGTGTCTAAGTCAACGGCGCTCGGCAAAGCGGGTACCTTTGTCGAGTGCTTAACCTTGACACTCGGCAAAGCCACCGTCACGGTGGCGCTCGCCGTCACGGCCACTTTTATTTGCCGAGTGTCGGATTGGCACTCGGCAAAGCCTTTGCCGAGTGCCCGATAAAGTGCACTCGGCGAAGAGGTCTTTGCCGATAAACTGTTTACCGAGCGTCCTTTGCCGAGTGTAACACTCGGCAAAGACTTTGCCGAGTGTATATCGGACTTTGCCGAGTGTCTCAGGCACTCGGCAAAGAAGCCGCCTCCGGTAGCGCTGGGTCCATTTTAGACTTTTTTTTTAGAATTTTTACTACGTGCTCCCTCTGTCCAAAAAATTATATGTGCCCATCAAAGTAGTTCTAGTTTGACCAAGTTTGTAGTGGATATTATTCAAAATTATGTCTCCAAGTCAGTTTATTATGGAAATATATTCCATAATTAATCTAAAGATACTTACTTTGTATCATAAATGTTAGCATTTTTTGTAAAACTTTGGTCAAAATTGAAAACATTTTTAATCCTCAAAAAGCGAGATAGTTATATATGAAATTAAAAGGGAACATTTTTTTTTCAAATTTCGTGTGCTCCTTTTCTCTTTTCTATGTATCAGCAAGGCCTATAGGGTTGTTCCTATCTGCGGTTCTGTTGCTGGCACAATATATATAGTACATGAAGAGAACAGAGTGGTTGATCTGACCTGGCCTGCAGCTAGCTTGCAAGCAGCCACATACAGATATGGACATGTACTCATGTGAACTACTGCCGTAGATTAAATTAATAAGAACCCTAGCTATTTCCCCTCCTTTTCAAGATACGGAGAGGATTAGGAAGGCAACCGAAGAAATTTATTCAAACCAAAGGTCCACTAGCTTTTTGGTCCTTTTTGTCTCCGTACCCCTGTAGCGGCCTGTAAGTGCAAATAGATCCAAATGGGAGAAGGTCAGGACATAACATAAACAATGAACTACTAATTAACACACACACACACACACACACACACACACACACACACACACACACACACACACACACACACACACACACACACACACACATATATATATATATATATATATATATATATATATATATATATATATATATATATATATATATATATATATATACACACACACATACACACACTCACTATCTCCTTGCCCTTGCTCACCCACTCGACCTGACCCTCCACCAAAGTAGCTACTTTATCTGATCACAATTATAAACCCATCTAGTATTATTGTCAGTCAAACTGTTTCAGCTCTAACAAGCAATATCGACAAAGATATATTGCCTTTACTTATACATTATTATAACACTAATTTCCACAACAACTAAGTAGTAATAGTGCCAATTTTGTATTACCAATTTGTATAGAATTTTGGATATTGGCCCCGTTCGGCTTACGCAGAAACCGACTTGTTCGGCTTGTTTTTTCAACCGAAACAATATTTTTCTCTCATAACAATTCAGTCAGAACAGTGTTTTCAGCCAGTTTCAGCCAAGTTTCAGCAAGCCGAACGGGGCCGTTGATTGACGGTAAAATTAAAAAGAGTTTCATTTATATAGGACAAAATTAGATAGATAGACTTATATTTGTGATTATAGAGTGTACGTAGCTCTTATTCTTAATGGGGTCCATTGTGGTAGAACCGTTTAAAATAACACGTTTTCAGAAGCACTCGTCTTTCACTAGACACTAAGCACATCGAAAGTGAGCTACAACGGACTGTTCCGTCGAGTACACCCCAAGGGAGAACTCGAAACAATCAACGTTTTACATCCAGAATCCAATAATGAGTACGAGCTTACCATACTTAGTCCATTTCATACAACAAGAGTTCTTAGAAATTATTTATTACAATACCAGAGTTCAGAGTGCGATAATTAAACAGCGGAATAAAAATAAACATCTAGCAGAAACGATACAAGGATCCTCGACACAAGAGCTACTCCTCAAGTTGCACCTGCAACAGGGGTAAATAAACCCTAAGTACATAATGTACTCGCAAGACTTACTCGACTAGTGGGAATAGTTTCTCGACTCTCAAGGATATGATAAGCAATATGGGTTTGCTGTTTTTTTGTTTGCGAAAAGCATTACTAATAGTTCATCCTTACAGTCAAGTTTTATTAGCAGTCATGATTATTTCATTAGCTAACCATTCTAAGTAAGCACATGTTCTACTTTCAAGCAAGGGTTGAGGACCAGAACCATTTCACCATCTTTCATCTTCTAGTTCTTACTACGGTGCTAGATCATAGTCATGTCGTACCGTCTTACGAAAACGGTGATTCACAAACCAATGTATTCTAGCTGGGTACCCCGAAATACACGCCCCGTTTGTACCCCAGGCACAAACAAGATCAACCCATTCCACTTCTGTCACGGGGTCTAGGTCCCCGTCCAAACTTGGACTCTAAGCCCCCACACTTGAGACCCGGTCTCGATATGGTGCTTAGACCTCCACCTTTTCCCGCCTTCAATCAGTCGATCTGGAAAGAGCCAAAACCCACAACAAAAGCGTAACGAGCCTTTCAGCTCCCATAAGCAAGTATGTGCTCCGGATAATAAGTCGGTGACCTGACTACCATCCACAGTAACGGACGATCCTTAATCGACACGAACAGAAAAAATAGTGTAACCAAACTAAGCTCTGTTGGCCGCGGGACACAACCTGTTACACCCACCAATACCCATACCATATCCCTGCCCTGTCTCTATTTTTCCTTTCATCATTTTATTATGAGAGTAATAATAATTACCTTTTGTGAGTAACGGCATGTTACTTATGCTACCGAAAACCTAAGCATAGCAGCTACTCGAACATGTACTAGTAGGACTCATAGGACAGTTATATCTATGTAGGTGGTTTTCATAAAATTCCTATAACATAAATGCACATAACATATATAAACAGTGATTACAAAAAATAAAGGGTTATGCACCATGGCTTGCCTTGGGCAGGCGCGATGTCAGCTGAGTCAGTCAGTGGTGGCTCCAGGACCTCCTCCTACACGAGAATCTCTTCCTCGTACTCCTCGACGATCTCCTCAAACTCGTGATCACCGGTGGTCACGATCTCCGCCAACTCGTTCTCTACATGCATACGATGATGATGCAACACTTAGCATTTAAGCAATAGCAACTCCTAAACTAAGAATACGCATACTAAGCTACTAAGCTAGCTCTAATGACTAAGTTACTAAGCTAACTATCATCTTTACCAAGCAAAGTGTTGGGTTCAACTAGCAAACACCAAGCTTTACAAATGAAGGATATATCTTTATTTCTACTAATGATTTAATGTATATTTGAAACAAAGAGCATTTAACTACCCTAATGCTTAGTCTATTCTAAAGCTACAAAAATTACAGTGAGCACATAATAATACAATGAAGCTGTTATAAATATTTCAAGACTAAAGCTATCACCAATTTACCATAAAAATTTCTACAATAATTCTCCTAACAATATTAAACATTTTCAAATGATTTAATAGCTCCTGGTACCAACATGTTCATATATGAACTAAATACACTAACAGATAGAGCATAATTTTATAAACCTACCAAAATTTGTTTCACAATTTTTGGACACCTCCATGATTTATATCATTTACCAAAGATCAGCTCAAAAATTAAATTAGAAAATTATTTCTAATTCCTTAGGAAAAGAAATATGAAATCTCTCGTGCGGCCCACGTGACATAGCGCGCGTGCACGATGGCCTGCAGTCGCGGCCCACGCGAGACGGCCCGCGCCGTGGAATCCCGCGCGCGTCAACAACTTTGCAAAAGTGACCTCAAACTCCTCCCAATTTATAATTAAGTACTAACAATATTTTCTCCTATCTTAGAACTTCTCACTTAACCCCTTGGCCTTTCCCTAATTCACCCGCGCGCACCCTCGGCGACCCAGCGCACGGTGGCACGGCAACCGGTGACACAACGCGGCTGCGCCGGCTACCAGGGACCTACGACCGACCACTTAACAGGTCGGTCACCATCTCTAACCCGAGCGGCTACGCTAAGCGGCGGTGCAGGGTGTCATGACTGATTGGGGAAGGCTCCAGCGGCGCGTGGCCATCCGCGATGGTGGCACAGCTGCCCTGGCGATCTAGAGCACCTAAGAACCTAACTGGCTAGCGAGGGAGCATCTGTAGACTACCGTGGACCTAGCCGAGGTGGCAGTTGGGGTGGAGGATGGCGGAGGAGGGCTGGCCACATGCGACTGAGCCGTACGACGGCACATCGTGGTGGCACGGTCACGCTAGCGATGACGGGGAGGCGGTAGCGGTTCAGCTAAGGCACCTAGGGGCATGGCATACATGGCTACAGCGCCTTTAAGGCAAGGCGACGGCGCGAGGCAGCTGGGACAACCCACATGCATGCGAGGACAAGGCGAGCGACATCACAGCACAATGTCGCAGTGGTGTCGATAGTGGCAACGCAAGGTTGGGCAGCAGTGTGGATGCGACGGTGAGGTGATGGCGCCAGCAGCGGCTCTGTCACGACGCGGGGCGGGGCTGGGCAAGCGACAGCGGCGGCAGCTCTGCACGACGGGGCCAGCGGCAGCAGCAGTGACTCCTTGCGATGGGGCCAGCGGCGACTAGACCACAGCCAGGCTAGAGGCAACCATGGCCAGCCACGCACGATAGCGCGAGCACGCGCGACCAACGCGGTGACACCGAGAGCTGGAGCTTAGTGACCGCGTCCACCCGGTAAGCCAGCCCGAGAACGTGTCGTGCACAAATTTTAAAACGTCTACAAAAACTAAACGGTTGCTTCTGGACCTAAACCACCTTCACCATGCTCAAGATGGAATATGAGACTATCAAATCGAGATATAACACTACACCATCTCTTAACCCAATCTCTCAATAATTTGCTAAACATAGCAATATCTAGCTGTGACAAACTTGGAAATTTTCTAAGTTTTTGAGTTGAACTTGATTTTAATTTGCAATTCCTAGGCTAGTAGAAATATTAGTTAGTAATATCATTTTTCAACAGTAAGTATTTCACTGTCATCTACAAAGTTCAAATTCCAAACTTTATTTAAGCGCCACATATATGTTCTATAGCATTTTTGTTCAATAAAAATTAGTTTTAAACCCTACTTGATATACATGAGTTATTGAATCAACTTTCGCTTAACATTTTTATTAGTCATTTTAGGTTATAAGAAATTGATCGACACACTTTATCGCATGCACTAACACATAAACATGAAGCTCATGAAATGTTTTAGAAAATGATTTAGGGTGTAACACCGAGGGTGTTACATCCATGACCCTCATGACAAATAAAAAGAGTGACCTTTGTCAAAGGAAGAATCCATTTTCCATTGTGCTAACAAGTAGTCCATGGAGTAATGAATAATCTTGTTCTTTTGGAGACAAAAAGCTAGCTATAGCTAGGAATGTTCTTCATATATGTAATACAATAGCCTATAGTATTTGTTGATTCCCCTTGTGCTTTCTGCCTAAGATACCACGATCACCAAGAAGAGACCAAAGATATACTACTTGCACTCGATGTCCTACCGGACTCCTCCGTGGTCTGGCTTATTAAAACAAATGAATTAATATACTAACAAGATAGTCTATTCTATACTTTAGGTCACTACGCCAGATTTGCACATCACTGCCGGCATCATCACTGCCGGATTTGTGAGAACCAGCAGTGATGTACCTTCACTATCGGTTATGATCTTGAAAATGAAAAAATGATTGGGGCTGGGCTAAAACCGACAGTGAAGGACCACATCACTGCCGGTTTGTGGCTTGAACCGGTAGTGTTTTGGCTATCACTCATCACTGTCGGTTTAAGCCAAGAGCCGACAGTGATTGTGCTCTATCATTGTTGGTTCTAGCCAAGAACCAACGGTGATAAGCCTACAACACAAAAAGGCTGCAGCCATCCTCTCCTTCCTCCTCTCTTCCATCCCGAGAACAGAGGCGTGCGTTTGGACCCTTCCCTCCATTACTGCGGCTGCTCTTCACCATGAAGCTAGTGCTTAGATTTTGAAGAATGGCTTGATCTTTTTGCTTTAAGGTTAGTAACAAACATCCACTCCTTTGATTTTGTTGCTTAATTAGCTTCGTTTTGATGGCTACATTGCTTGATTCTCATTCTAGTTCTTTCTCCATTCTAGAGAGTACTTTTCCAATTGGACATTTGTGCAAGGCTCAAATTGTGGTGAATCCATCATCCAAAAGGTTGGTGTCTATGAACACATTTAAATTCCTAGCTAATTATTCCATGGTGGTCAAGATCATCATTGTTAGTATGTGATGCTATAATTAGTTCTTAGAAGTAGAGTAGAATAGTTGTTCTTCAATATTGTGTAATAATTGTTTTTACTACGATTTTAAATTTATAGGGCCAGGGCTACCAATTTCAATTTTTCAATAATTAGTGTACAATAATGTTTTCCAAAAATGGTACTTTTGAGCTACAATTGTTGTTCATGAAGCTCGATTTCTTATTAATTCTTTGTAATTACTGTCTTAGTATTTTTTTGTGCAGAGATGGATCGAGAGTGGATGCATCTGTCCCGAACAGACAAGCGGTACATGCATGGCGTCAGCCAGTTTATCACCGATGCCAAAGCCCATGCTTGGAATGGGAACCCTATCTTCTGCCCATGCAAAGATTGCAAGAATCATAGCAACTTTCGTCAAATTGAGTCTATATGATCGCACTTGATTACCAGGGGTTCATGCCAAACTATATGATATGGACTATGCATGGCGAGGTTGGTGCGAATGTTCTGCAAGAAAACGATGATGATGTGGACATGCCTGACGTAGCCATCCATGATGCTGACGAGGAACCCGATATCAACACGGAACCTATGGCCACAGTTAATAATGTGTTTAGGAACACGCTAGCTGACAACATCGAGGATAACGATGGCATTTCTCAGCTGCTACGTAATGTAGAGATCGGTTGTCTTAGTGAAAGACAGCTGAGAAAGCTAGAGAAAATAAGACAAGATGGCAAAACACCATTGTATAGGAATTGTCCAATGAGCAAACTAGAAGCCAACATCATGCTGTTAGAGTTCAAATCGACAAACGAATTGAGCGATAAAGGCTTCGATCAGTTGTTAGGTATAATAAGGAAAATGCTCCCAGAAAAAAATGAGTTGCCAGAAAAGACATACATGGCCAAGCAAATGATCTGCCCCATCGGCCTCGAGGTTGAAAAAATCCATGCGTGTTCTAACGATTACATATTGTACCGTGGAGAAAAATACAAAGACTTGGACAAGTGCCCCAAGTGTGAAGCTCCACGGTACAAGGAAGGGCCGTTAGATGAGGGTACCAAGACCATAGGAGGTCCCATAAAGGTCGTTTGGTATTTCCCTATAGTTCCCCGGGTGCATAGGCTGTTTGCATGTGCAAAGTCAACCAAGCTGTTGTGCTGGCATGGCAAAGAGTGTAAGAAAGATACAATGATGAGGCACCCCGTCGATGGGCATGACTGAAGGACTATCAATACTATGCTCTATAAGGACATCGGTGGAGAGGTAAGGCACCTTTGGTTTGCTTTGAGCACAGATGGGATGAATCCTTTTGACCAGGTTAGAAGCAATCATAGCACCTGGCCAGTGACGCTCTGTATATACAACCTTCCACCTTGGGTCTGTATGAAGCGATCGTACATCCAGATGCCACTAATGAACCAGTGATCGATGAACTAGTGGAGATGTTTGAAAAGGGTGTGCCGGATGTTTGGGACGAGTACAAAAAGGAACATGTCACGATCAAGGGAGTACTTATCGCTACAATCACTGACCTGCCAGGTCGAGGTTCGTTGTCCGAAGAGAAGACAAAAGGCTATACTGGATGTGTCAAGTGCTTGGACGACACCGATACAGTAAATCTACCAAATAACTCAAAGATAGTTTATATGGGACACCATAGGTTCCTACCTAAGGATCACCCTTACCGCAGGAACAGAAAAGATTTCAATGGTGCTATTGAGAAACGCTTAGCTCCAAAATATCAAGATGGGCCTACGATACTTCGAGAACTCAATAAACTGGAGGTTGTCCTTGGGAAGGGGGACAATACAGTAGCAGCGCCTGATGGGAGCGTTTGGAAGAAAAAATTAGTTTTCTGGAAACTACCTTACTGGCCATTTCTGAGTGTACGCCACTGTCTTGATCCCATGCACATCACTAAAAACATGTGTGCTAACACTCTTAACACCTTGATGGACACCAGGGGGACATTGAAGGATTCACTAGCCACACGCCTAGACATGCAACACTTGGGAAGTAGGAAGGAGCTGCATCCCATGGAGCTAGAGAATGGTCAGTTCGAACTTCTAGTTGCGTCATGGACATTGAAGAAGGAAGAAAAGTGTGCGCTTATTTCTTTCTTCAATGAACTCAAAGTCCCGATGGGCTACTGTGCAAACCCAAAGAGGCTAGTGAAGATGAGAGAACTCAAGTTCAACTATGGCCCTATGAAGGCCCATGACTGTCATGTCATTATGACTCAGCTGCTCCCTGTTGCCCTGCGTGGTATCCTTCCCCCAAAGGTCCATGCCCCAATCATAAAGCTTTGCTCGTTTTTCAATGCGATCTCAAAAAAGGTTATTGATGTGTCCACGCTAGAGCAGCTGCAGCAGGACATAGCCGAAACTCTCGTTAGGCTTGAGATGCATTTCTCGCCGACTTACTTTGATATCTCATTGCATCTG
Organism: Miscanthus floridulus; assembly: GCF_019320115.1. Classification (NCBI taxonomy): domain Eukaryota; kingdom Viridiplantae; phylum Streptophyta; class Magnoliopsida; order Poales; family Poaceae; genus Miscanthus; species Miscanthus floridulus. The sequence goes on from NC_089584.1 coordinate 145,157,516, forward strand.
CTCATTCATCTTGTTGACCAAATTAGAGCCCGTGGCCCAATGTACCTGCATTAGATGTTTCCTTTCGAAAGATTGATGAAAGTTTTCAGGAGGTATGTTGGGAACAGATTCAGGTCAGAAGGGGGCATGGTTGAAGGATGGTCAATAGAGGAGGCCATTGAGTTGTGCACATATTAGCTAGACATCCAAAGGGTCGGAGTTCCATAATCTCATCATGAGGGAAGACTATGTGGCAAAGGAATGATCGGGGAGAAATCTATTATAGTAGACGACCCTGTTTCTTTTAGACATGCACAATTTGTTGTTCTCTAGCAAGCCGAGGGTGTGATGCCATACATTGACGAGCACATGCAATCGCTGCAGACTCTGTATCCGAGTAGATCACAGGCTTGGCTGGATAAAAAATATAAGGAGGAATTTGTCAGCTGGTTGCGACGTCGCTTGCTTAGAATAAAGTTGGGTAATCAACTGGATGCCTTAGCTAAGGGGCCTTCGAGTACATATCTTAAGTACCAAGGGTATGAGATCAATGGATTCACATTTTACACAAAAAAAAGCAAGATGGAATGAGCACATACCAAAATTGTGGTGTTCGTTTTGATGCTCACGACGAGAACGGCAACGTGCAGGCGACATACTATGGTTTCATAGAACAGATATGGGAGCTAGCCTACGGTCCATTGAAGGCAGCTCTTTTTCGCTGCTAGTGGGTCCGGCTCGAGGAAATCAACACTAACAGCAAAGGGTTTACTACCGTTGATCTCACTAAGACCGCATACAGAGACGACCCCTTCATCCTTGCAAGAGATGTTATGCAAGTCTTCTATGCAAGGGACAATAAGACAAAAGGAAGGCTAAAAGTAGTCCTAGAAGGGAAAAGGAAGATTGTCGGTGTCGATGGAGTGACAGACGAAGAAGACTACAGGGGCTATTAGGAAATGCATCCTTCAAGAGGGTGACGAACCTCCTTACGTACGAATTGATCACAATGAGGCCCTCATTGTTGATGCACCTAAAGATAGTTAGATTATTGTTAACTATGTAATCATTATGCAGACGTTGTATCAGTAATTCACACTGAATATTTAATTTATATTTTGCGTGCATCTCTACAATTTAATTATTAACTATGTAATCAAATATTAAGATGATGTTCACAAACACTATTATTTGATAATTATAGACCATTAATTAATTATCATAGAATTAAATAATCAAGACACAATTTTTTGTGTTATTTTAGAATATAAACTAACTGCATTATTTCTATTAATAAACAAATAAAGAAAATCAAACTAACCGAACTCCCTATCCTAGCTCAGCGGTTAAGGCCATGCACTCTATACTCTGAGACCCTCGCTCGAATCCTAGGCGGACCAAACTTTTTGGATTTTGCATTTATTATTTAGTAGTGCATTACGATGGGATAAAATAAAAAACTAAAACCATTCTAACCGAACTCCCCATCCTAACTCAGTGGTTCAAACTTTTTATATTTTTTACAAAAAGACTGTGATGGCAGGCCGCGCACTCTCGACCCCGTGACCCGCACTCGAATCTCAGGTGGACCAAAAATTTTATATTTTTTACAAAAAGGCTACGATGGGAGGCTCCAAACCGATAGTGTTTTTTATATTTTTTTACTAAAAGATGGCGGCAGGGCCCTTCACTGCCGGTTTTGGTTTTAAAACCGGCAGTGATAGCTTTTATCATAGTCGATTTTAAAACCAGCAGTGATAGCTTCTATCACTATCTATTTTTAAACTAAAACCGACAGTGATGTGTAGATCTCCTCACATGCCAACAGTGCTCCCATGACCACAACAATTGAAACACTGCTCCCACTTACCCCGACAACTTTAGTTTAGAAATAAAAATATACCACGACTGCTAGGCCCTATAAAATGGCCCTCGGCTAGGAGCTAGCCTCTCCATGCATGTTGGTTTTAGCCAGGCCTTATCAGCCATGATACAATGTTTTCCTCTCACAACCAACCACATATATCGTTATGCATCATAGTCCACCAAAATGGTGCACACATGAGGTACTAGAAGAATGCTACTGAAGATAGAGCAACGCCGAAGATTAGAGATGCCATGAGGTTCACAGAGCCATCCGCTGTGGTGCGCTCTAGACTATATGTCTAGAGAGACCTGGTGTGCTCTCGGCAATTTCCTATCCTGGAGCAGCGTTGGTTCATCGGTGTGGTGCCGAGCTGAATCCTGAAAGGATCAAGATGCCCAAGAGGGGGGGTGAATTGGGCTAATTCTAAATTCTCTTGCAATAATCAAATCCTATGGATAGCCCAATTAACCCCTTGTGCCTAGAAAAGTGTTTCTATCAAATTAACACACAAAAGACTTGCAACCTATGTTCCAAACTTACTCTAGCATGGCAATTCTATGAATGTAAAGACAAGTATTGAATTGCTCAAAGTAAATACTTAAAGTAAATGCTCAAAGTAAATGGAGAGAGGAACGCGGCGATGTTTTGCCGAGGTATCAGAGAGTCACCACTCTCCACTAGTCCTCGTTGGAGCACCCGCGCAAGGGTGTAGCTCCCCCTTGATCCGCGCAAGGATCAAGTGCTCTCTATGGGTTGATTCTTCGACACTCCGTTGCGGTGAATCACCCAAAGCCGCTCACAACTTGAGTTGGGTCACCCACAAGCTCCGCCGGGTGATCACCAAGCTCCCAATCACCACCAAGCCATCTAGGTGATGGCGATCACCAAGAGTAACAAGCATGAACTCTCACTTGACCACGCGAAGCCTAATGAGAAGATGGATGCACACTTTGCTACTCTTGATTTGCTAGTGAGGCTACTCTCTTGGATTCTCAAATCACAAACACCTCACTAGGACCTTGCTCTTCTTGGCACTCACAAACGTGTTTCTCAGCTGTTGGAATGAGCAAAAGTGACTCCACTCACGAGTGGAGCTTCTATTTATAAGGCAGCCTGAAAAACGAACTGTTATGAGCTTCTGCGGGGTGACCGGACGCTCCGATCGTTTTGACCGGACGCTCCGGTCAGTTCAACCCGCGAACCAGTAGTAATGAGTTGACCGGACGCTGGCAGGGTCCGGTCAGCACTGACCGGACGCGTCCGGTCGCATAAAACCCTTACTGGAACCTTACTGGACTCGACCGGACGCTGAACCCTCAGGGTCCAGTCAGCACTGACCGGACGCGTCCGGTCACACTTTCTCAAGTCTGAACCCTTACTGGAGTCGACCGGATGCTGGCCCTCAGCGTCCGGTCACATTGACCTTCCAGCGTCCGGTCACACCAGACTTGTCCTCCTCGATCAAATGAACTGACTGGACCCTACGGCCAGCGTCCGGTCGCACCGGAGCCAGCGTCCGGTCAGTATTTGACCCTCCATTCACTTCCAACTCTCGACCATTTGTGAATGAAGTTTGCTCCAAAGGATCTTAGGCATTCATAGGAGCTACCTAGAACTAGTTTTAACAAGTGTGCACCATACCTAACTCACTAGACTCAACTAGGTCAAGCTACCCGTCCATACCCCCCTTAATAGTATGGCCAAAGGAAAAACAAAGTCCTAAACTACTCTAAGTGTCTTTCCAACTCCAATCGACACTTAGAACTAGTCATCCTTAACCTTGTCGTCCATCCTTTGAAAACCGAAACGATTTCCATCGTAGGGGCATGACAACCTCGATTGCCCAATCGATCTCCATTACCATGACCTAACTTTATTTGCCTCTGCAAAACACACGTTAGTCATAGTAATCTTATATTGTCATTAATCACCGAAATCCAACTAGGGGCCTAGATGCTTTCAATCTCCCCCTTTTTGGTGATTGATGACAATACTACCTCGAGTATGTTAATGAGTGAGGTTTTTGACGGGCTTGATTCATATAAGCTTTTGTCGATAAGAACAAAAGAGTTAGGCAAGCTTATATGACCCAAGCCAACTCAATGTACTCAAAGGATGTGAATTAAGCATGAGTATGACTAACACAGCTCATTTGCATCGAAGTATAAACGTGGAAGCAAAGGCAAATGAGCATGACACAATTAATATGACATTTAAATCATGCATAGTAGAAAGCACACATGTCATATATCACAATCACATAGATAGAATAATATGCGTGAAAGTAAACACACGAATGCAAAAGTAATAGTGTATCACACAAATAGAACTCCAAATGTATATAATAAGCTAATACTATATAACTAGCTCCCCCTAAATGTAGGTCCCCCTAAGACTACATACTTGAACCCTCTCCCCCTTTGGCGTCAAACACCAAAACCTAGGGGTCGGTCGGTGGGGCTGTAGCGGACGAGCCGGGCGCTGAAGAACGTGGGGCAAGCTAGAACTGGGCACCATCATCATCTGACCCTGAGCTCTAAACTGACTGACCCTCTATGGCAGGAAGTGTTGCTGAAGCAGTCTGGGTCTAAGCTAGGGCTGGTGCTGCTTATGAAGCTGCTAGTATGTCTATCATAGGATCTGACGAGGCGACAGACGAGGGGAGCCTCTGAGTAGTCACTGCGACTGGAGCTGCTGTAGACGGACTGGCAGTATGCATATGAGGCGGAGTAGGCATGCCGGTCAACTCGCTGAAGGATGCTCTAAGACTCCTGGAGACTGACGTGTCGGGCACGAATAGCGAGGAAGACTGCTCTGGTGTGAAGCCCGTCTGAAGTGGAGTGAACTGCAGGGCTACCACGGGTGAGGCTAACCACTAGGACACCTGTACAAGAGGTGAAGCAAACTAAGCTGGAGGCTGTCCCTGACTCTAGAGCCCACTGGGCTGTACAGCTAGAGTCGTCGAAGTGGTGGCAGGCGGAGCAAGCTGGGGCGAAGACTGTGGCTGTGGTGCCCCAAGAGCTGTCACTACATGCTGCATGAAACCCATAAGCTGCTGCTGCAAGAGTATCTGCTGCTGATGCATCTGCTGTTGCTGCTGCTGCATGGCCTGCTACTGCCTCTAGAACTCGTCCTGTCGAGTCTGAAACTGGGCAAAAGTAGCAGCTGTCTCTTATGCCTGTCTATCCTGTGTCTGCTGCATCCGCTCAAGAATAGCAATGAGAGCGGGGTCTATCTGCAGAGCAGGTGGAGCAGAACTGGAGCTATTGGCCTCTGCATCGTGTCTGCGTGGAGGCATCTGAGGAATAGGCTGGTAATCGTCGTCAGAGCTGTCACTATACTCGCTCACCTCCTGCTGTGCCTCTAGCTCCTCCTCCTCAGTGGCTGCAATCCCTCTAATGATCTCATCCTACTGAGCTGCGGACTCTGGAACATCGGGACGACGGCTAGGCTGTTTGGGTGCCTGAGGAGTGGTGTGTCTGATCCTCTGTAATAGGTTATAAGCTGGGAACTCTGTGGTGGCACCTATATACTCATCCATCATACTAGGGGGCTTATCAAGCACTACCCTGCGGATGAGGAATGTGATCCAGTGAGCATAGCGAAGCTACCTGTGACCCTTGAATCCCTCAGCTATTGTATCCTCCATCTCTGAAAGCAGGAGATCCCAGATATCAAATATTGTCTGCTGCATTAGGGCATTGAGAAGCCAGAGCTATAAGCGAGTCAGACCCTCCCTATATCCCAACTTGGGAAGCAGTGTCCTCCTAATAATGGCCTCTAGCACTCTCGCTATAGGAGTCAAGTCACTGGGGTTCCTGCTTGACCCCTCACCAAAGGGCTCCTTAAAGCAATGTCGCACTAAATCTGTAGGGGGCACCTGCCCTCCATGAGGACGCCTAGGAGGCTCCTGCTGTCCATAACACACCTCATGCATCTTAACAGGCTGCTCCTATAGCCTCAGTATCTCTCTGGCTCTACCACTCGTTACTCTGTAGTCTTTGCCTCTGAAAGCAAAGTGAATAAATCTGTGATGTGGATCGATGAAGAGTGAAGCATAAAACTACTGGATCCAAGATGGTACATATATCCCCGTCCGTCCAATCAAATCTGTCAATCCTAGCAAATATGATAAGTAAGGCTGAATGTGCTCTCCGGTGGCTGCCACAATAGACTCTATCCGACAGACTCTCTGAGATCTAAACACTACCCCACTGTTGAGATAAGCATTGTAGAAATCTTCCTGCAGTGGCGTGTAGAAACCCTCAGCTGCTCTCTCATCCCTCCTCGGAGGAAACCAAACCTCAAACTCTACAAATCGTAGCTGCTAAACCTGTCTGGCAGTGGCGGTCCTCAAGTCAAGATGCACCACTAGAGGTGGACCCTATGGTCTAGGTGGAGGACGTGATCCCCTCCGCTGTGTCGGCGGCCTCGGTGAGACTGGTACATGGGTCCGTCTAGAGCGGCGAAGCTAGGGTGCTGGCTCTGTCTCCTTGGCCTCCTGGGTCTATTGTGCCTGCTCGCCCTCCTGAGTCTGCTGAACTGGCTCCTGCTCGGCTAACTAACCCTCCTCAATGGCAACCCGTCGGCCTGCAAACATGGCAGTCCCAGCTGGACTACCGTGATGATGCTCAACCTCCTCAATCGCAGCTCTGACTGCTGGTGAAACCGGCTAATCTGCAATGACAACTCCGCTGTGGGCACCACCTCTCTCAGCACGCTCTACGGCCTCTACAACAGCTGCTGCTCTCGCTGTCTCTGTGTCAGGGTACTTGCGCTTCTTGGATGTCACCTGCTTGGTTGACTTGCCCTTCGATCCGGCTGGCTGGCGAGGCGGGGGCCTCTGATCATTATCACCTGGGCCACCACCAACATTCTTGGTGTGAGCCATCTGAACTAACAAGATGATGAACTGATGCTGATGAAGATCAACAGACAAACTGAACCTCTCGAGGCTTGGCCTCGATCCTTACTCGCGAGCTTGGCTCCGAGTTGACTGCCAATCTGCCACAAGAACCACAACGGCACCGACACGCTGCACGATAGAATAGATGGATATACAAATAAATACAATATGTCTAATAGATGCGAACCCCTAATAGAGAAAGCAATGTAGATGCAAACTTGAATCGAATGGCTTTCTACCTGACGATCTGCGATCCGAGAAAAGATAAGATGTCACGCGGGGAACCTCGGAACCGTCTAGGGTTAGGTCAAAAGCCCTGAATGCAATGGGGAATCAGTGCATTGTAATTTGATCTAGGTCACAATTGAACAGATCAAGATTGAAAAAGTCTTGCCTTACCAATCAAGGAGGTGGTAGGGCTAGGGAACACGGCGTGAGATGACCAGCAGGAAGATTGCAGCGGGCTCGGCTTAGGCGGCGTGGTGGCGAGAGGGCCGAGCGAGCGTGGTGGTGCGCGAGCTGTAGCGGCGCGGGCTGTGCTGGCGCGGTGGCGCGTGGGAAGGCTTGGGCGGAGCTTGCAGTGGCGTGGCGAGGCTGGAGCACGGCGGCGTTGGCGCGGGTGAGCAGCGGCGGCAACCTGGTAGCGGCAAGGGCTAGGGCTGGATGCGACGGCGCTAGGGTTGCGGTGGCGCGGTGAGCAAAGCGGCGGTGATTTGGCGGCGGCTTGGGCTAGGGCAAAGGAGAGATGAGGGGCGAACAAGGGTACTGCGCGGTTAAATAGTTCCCCACACGCGACGGATTAGGAAATGGAGAAAAGAGTCCTGAAGCCGCACGAGATCCACTGACCGGACGCTCCGGTGGTAGCGACCGGACGCTACCACCCAGCGTCCGGTCGATTCCAGAGAGGTCCAGTTTCTCTGGAATCAGGACCGGACGCGTTCGGTGGTCCATGACTGGACGCAGGCAGGGTCCGGTCAGTACAACTTGTTCTTCCTTCGATCGACCGGATGCTCGATCCCCTCTTGACCGGACGCACAGACGCAGCGTCCGGTCACTCCATCGGCAGCCGTTCACCTCCTGTGAACTGACCGGATGCTGGACAGCAGCGTCCGGTGCAGCGTCCGATGCACCTTTTCCAGCAAATCTTCAAACTTCCTTCGCGCTGCCTGTTCCCAATCAAGTCCCAACTTGAATAAGATCCAAATAAACACCAATTGGGACTGATGTGAGTGACCTCTCTCAAACCCTCATATTTTTCAAAATATTTTGCCTTAGGCTATAATTCTTTTTAAGAAAATAGGCAACAAGAGGGCAAATGGAACAAAACGACAAAACAACATTCATGCATATGCAATACTTGTAAGTAAATCTAGTTGCTTGTCAAGTTTGATCCAAGGTTAAGCTTCTTCACACGCTTTTCGGCGGTTATCTTAACCATGTTAGACAAGCCCTATATGCATTGCCACAAATTAAGCATGTTGTATATTACAATAAATGCAAGGGACAACACAAGCTCAATTTTTAGTGAAGTTACTAAAATCAAGTACATTGAGCTCATTCCACAATCTACAAAATGTAGCCTCATCTAGCGGTTTAGTGAAGATATCCGCTAATTGATCTTCAGATCTTACACCTTCTAGTAATATATCATTTTTAGCCACATGATCTCTTAGAAAGTGATGGCCGATATCTATATGCTTGGTGCAAGAGTGTTGAACTAGATTATTTGCAAGTTTTACCGCACTTTCATTGTCGCACAAAAGAGGTACCTTTTCTAGAACTACTCCATAGTCTAGTAAAGTTTGTTTCATGTATAAAATTTGTGCACAACAAGCACCCGCGGCAATGTATTCCGTTTCGGCGGTGGACAAAGCCACACTATTTTGTTTCTTGGAGGACCAAGACACAAGTGATCTACCAAGCAAGTGGCACCCTCCGGATGTGCTCTTTCTATCAACTTTGCATCCGGCGTAATCCGAATCGGAATAGCTAATTAATTCAAATAAAGCTCCTTTGGGATACCAAAGGCCAATGCTTGGTGTGTGCTTAAGATACCTAAGGATTCTTTTTATGGCAATTAAATGTGTTTCCTTAGGACTAGCTTGAAATCTAGCACACATACACACACTAAACATGATGTCGGGCCTAGATGCGGTTAAATATAATAAGCTACCAATCATAGAACGGTAGAGAGTTTGATCAACCGGGTTACCTCCCTCATCTAGGTCGAGATGTCCATTGGTAGGCATTGGTGTCTTGATTGGCTTACATTTATCCATCTTGAATCTCTTGAGAAGATCTTTTGTGTATTTCTTTTGAGAGATGAAGATGCCTTCTTTCATTTGCTTGACTTGAAAACCAAGAAAGAATGTAAGCACACCAATCATTGACATCTCGAACTCCTTCGACATCAATTCACCAAATTCTTTGCATGAGTCTTCATTTGATGATCCAAAGATGATATCATCAACATATACTTGACAAATGAAGATATGCCCATCAAGCTTCTTGGTGAATAGTGTAGTGTTGACTTTCCTAATGGTGAAGCCCTTCTCAATGAGGAAGTCCCGAAGGCGCTCATACCAAGCTCTTGGGGCTTGCTTAAGCTCATATAATGCCTTGGACAACCTATAAACATGATTAGGATATCTAGGGTCTTCAAACCCGGGAGGTTGATCAATATAGACTAGTTCATTAATAAAGCCATTTAAGAATGCACTTTTCACATCCATTTGATATAGTTTCATTTCATGATGTGATGCATATGCAAGTAGGATACGAATGGCTTCTAATCTTGTAACCGGTGCAAAGGTCTCTCCAAAATCCAAGCCTTCAACTTGAGAGAACCCCTTTGCAACTAGTCTTGCCTTGTTCCTCACAACAACACCTTGATCATCTTGCTTGTTGCGGAACACCCACTTCGTTCCAATGACTCTTGCACCTTTTGGTCACTCTTCAAGAGTCCAAACTTCATTGCGAGTGAAGTTGTTCAACTCTTCATGCATGGCATTGATCCAATCCGGATCTTTAAGAGCTTCTTCTACCTTGGTAGGCTCATAGCAAGAGACAAAAGAGTGATGAGCAATAAATGAAGTAAGTTTTTGAGATCGAGTCATTACACCCTTTGATGGACTCCCTATGATGAGATCTTATGGATGATCTTGTAGGAGAGGTGTATTTCTTCTATTGACCACTTGAGGAGGAGGTTGTGGAGCATCAACATCTTGTGCTTGTACCACCATTTGCTCATGGAAGATATGAGTATCTTCATTTTCCACTCTCCCATCTTTTTCACCATCTTGTGGTACATTTGATGAAGAAGGTTGGTTAATGACTTGTACATCATCTTCATCATCTTTTGGCTTGATGTCTCCCACCGGAATATTTTTCATAGCCTCCCTCAATGGTTCATCACCTACATCATCAAGATTCTCATGTGCTCCTTGGGAGCCGTTAGATTCATCAAATTCCACATCATATGTTTCTTCAACCAAGCCGATGGCATGATTAAATACTCTATATGCTTTGGACTTCAATGAGTAACCAACAAGAAAACCTATATCACAACGTCTTTGAAACTTCCCTAGGTGTTGCCGCTTCTTGTAGATGTAGCACTTGCAACCAAACACCCTAAAGAAGGAGACGTCCGGCTTCTTCCCATTGAGCAACTCATACGGTGTCTTGACAAGGAACTTTTGAAGAAATAGGTGGTTGGATGCATAACATGCGGTGTTGATTGCTTCCGCCCATAGAGCTTCGGGGGTGTTGTACTCATCTAGCATTGTCCTTGCAAGAGTGATCAAAGTCCGGTTCTTCCTCTCAACTACACCATTTTGTTGAGGAGTATAGGTTGCGGAGACTTCATGTTTGATTCCAACTTCATCACAATAAGCTTCTATGTTTGTGTTGTCAAACTCTTTGCCATTGTCACTTCTTATCTTCTTGAGCTTCACTTCAAATTCATTTTGAGCTCTCTTGGCAAACTTCTTGAAACAAGATGCAACTTCGGATTTGTCATGAAGGAAGAACACCTATGTATACCTTGAATAGTCATCCACAATCACAAGACAATAGAGATTTCCTCCCAAACTCTTGTATGTTGTTGGTCCAAATAAATCCATGTGTAGGAGTTCTAGCACTCTTGTGGTTGACATGAAAGCTTTGGTTGGATGAGTGTTTGCAACTTGCTTGCTGGCTTGACATGCACTACAAAGCTTGTCCTTTTCAAACTTCATATCCTTCAACCCTCTCACCAAATCATTTTTCATAAGCTTCTTGAGTGAGCTCATCCCAACATGAGCAAGTCTTCTATGCCATAGCCACCCAAGTGTGGTTTTGGTGAATAGGCAAGTCTTCAAGTTTGCATCTTTGAAGGTGAAGTCAACTAGATATAAGTTGTTGTATCTAAATCCATTGAATATCACTTGATTGTCATCTACCTTGGATACAACAACCTCCTTCTCAGTGAATAAGCATTGAAAACCAAGATCACACAACTGCCCAACGAATAGTAAGTTGAAGCTCAATGAAGCAACATAGAGCACATTGGAGATAGAATGATCATTTGATATTGCCACTTTGCCTAATCCTTTAACCTTGCCCTTTGAATTATCTCCAAATATTATTTTCTCTTGTCCATCTACCTCTTCATCTAGTGAGGTGAACATACGAGGATCACCGGTCATATGTTGAGTGCAACCATTATCAATAACCCAATGACTTCCATCGGTCTTGTAGTTCACCTACACATATGAGATTCAAACTTTAGGAATCCAAACTTGTTGAGGGCCCTTCACCTTCTCAACAAGTGACTTAGCCACCCAAATCTTCTTAGGCCTACTCTTGTTGGGGGGTCCTAAGAACATGACTTTCATCTTTCCACTAGAATCTTTTCTAAGCATGTAGTGAGCATTGAAAGCAAAAGGTCTAGCATGCTTGGGCAAGGGTTGTGGTGGTGGAGTTTGACACTCATGAGCAAAGTGGCCTTCTTGTCCACACTCAAAACATCTCTTTGGCTTTGGCTTTGGCTTTGATTTTGATTGTTGGTGTTGAGCTTGAGCCTTCTTCTTCTCTACACTTGCCATATACCCAATGCCACTTCTATCCATCTTCATGACGGTATTCATGAGTAGCTCACTTTGGAGATGCTTGCCTCTAGCAAACTTGCTCAATCCCACCTTGAGATGCTCTTTCTCCATCTTGAGCTTCTTGTTCTCTTCCTTGAGAATATCATTGTTCTTCTCTTCCTTGAGTTTCTTGTTTTCTTCTTTGAGCTTCTCATTCTCAAGGATCGACTCTTTGTCATGATCAAGAGTTTCTAGCACAATGGTATTGTGACTTTTCATCTCTTCAAGATCTTTCATGAGCTTCTCATTGTCACTCTTGAGCTTGACATACTCATTATAGTCATTGCACTCAACCACTTGTTTGCCTTTGCTACTAGATCCATGCTCAATGCTCTCATCAATTAAATCATCACATGAGGTAGCTATATCAATCTTAACAACATGGTTAGTAGCATCATATGGCTCATTAGGTAAGAATTCTTGTGCAATAACAAGGGTATCATAATTGATCTTTAGAGTTGTATATTCATCTTTTAGCTTGTTGTGACTAGTGATAAGCTCATTGTGCACCCACTCAAGTTTATCATGTTTATCTTTAAGCTCTTTCTTAGAAGATTTGAGCTCCTTGAGTTTGGATGATATAGAATCATTTGTTTCTTTGAGCTTATCATTAGCCTTTTCTAATGTATCATACTTAGCTAAGAGTGAATCATTTTTAGCATCAAGTTTTTCATTTGTAGCTCTACTCTTTCTAATGATCTTAGTGTATTTTCTTAATATTTTGACAAGATCATCATATGTAGGTGAGTCATCATCGCTATCGCTATCATCATCACTAGCTTGCTCATCATCACTACTATCATCACTCTTAGTTACCTTGCGTTCACCCTTGGCCATAAGGCATAGGTGTGTAGAGGATGATGGCGATGGTGGCGGTGAGGATGCGAGATCAATAGCAATGGCGGCCACCTTCTCATTGTCACTATCATCATCGGATGATCCACTTGATGAATCAATGTCCATGAGCCAATCACCGATAATGTAGGCCTTGCCACTCTTCTTCTTCTTGTAGAAGTCCCTCTTTTTGCCATCTCTCTTCTTGTATGGCTTGTTCTTTTTCTTCTCATCTTCATCTTCATTGCTTGAATCATCTTTCTTGCCCTTGTTCTTGAATTTGTCTTTCTTGGGCTTTGTACATTGATGAGCTAGATGGCCAAGTTTGCCACAATTGTAGCAATCCATCTCGGAGATTGGCTTTCTTCTTGAGCTAGTGAAGAACTTCTTCTTCTTGCTGTCAAACTTGATGCCACTCTTGTTTAGCTTCTTTAGCATCTTGGCGGTCTTCTTCACCATGAGAGCAAGGCTTTCTTCATCATCTTCATCACTTGAGCTCTCATACTCAAGTCTTGCTTTGCCCTTATCTTGGCTAGCTTTGAATGCTAAGTCCTTCTCTTTCTTCTTTGTAGAGGATGAGCCATCTTGTGGGGTGATGTGCATGTACATCTCATGAGCCTTGATCTTTCCCAAGATTTGTGTCGGTGTAGCGGTGGAAAGATCACCTTGGTGTAGCACGGTCACAATATGGCCATATTTGTCAATGGGGAGGACACTCAAAATCTTTCTCGCAACGTTGGATGGCGACATTTGAGTAAGTCCAAGCCCATTGACTTCCTCTACAAGAACATTCAAACATGAATATATCTCATTAGCACTTTCTTTGGGAAACATCTCAAAAGAATTTAGCTTTTTAATTACAAGATGATAGCGTTCCTCACGCTCACTCTTGGTTCCCTCATGGAGCGCACAAACGTCCGACCATAGTGCATGGGCGTCTTTGTGGTTCCTTACACGATTGAACACATCTTTGCAAAGGCCTCTAAAGATGGTGTTGCGAGCCTTTGCATTCCATTTTTCATAGTTCACTTCATCGCCTTGAAGTTGTGCGGCATTCTTAGGTGTTGGGAACCCTTGAGAGGCGGCTCTAAGAATTCCAACGTCTAGAGCTTCTAGGTATGCCTCCATGAGAATTTTCCAATATGGAAAATATCTCCCTCAAAGATAGGAAGAGGTCCATCCCCGTGAGACATCTTGCTCTAAGCGATTAAGCTTAAAAACGTGAGCATGTGGCTCTGATACCAATTGAAAGGATCAAGATGCCCAAGAGGGGGGTGAATTGGGCTAATTCTAAATTCTCTTGCAATAATCAAATCCTACGGATAGCCCAATTAACCCCTTGTGCCTAGAAAAGTGTTTCTATCAAATTAACGCACAAAAGACTTGCAACCTATGTTCCAAACTTACTCTAGCATAGCAATTCTATGAATGTAAAGATAAGTATTGAATTGCTCAAAGTAAATACTTAAAGTAAATGCTCAAAGTAAATGGAGAGAGGAATGCGGCGATGTTTTGCCGAGGTATCGGAGAGTCGCCACTCTCCACTAGTCCTCGTTGGAGCACCCGCGCAAGGGTGTAGCTCCCCCTTGATCTACGCAAGGATCAAGTGCTCTCTACGGGTTGATTCTTCGACACTCCGTCGCGGCGAATCACCCAAAGCCGCTCACAACTTGAGTTGGGTCACCCACAAGCTCCACCGGGTGATCACCAAGCTCCCAATCACCACCAAGCCATCTAGGTGATGGCGATCACCAAGAGTAACAAGCACGAACTCTCACTTGACCACGTGAAGCCTAATGAGAAGATGGATGCACACTTTGCTACTCTTGATTTGCTAGTGAGGCTACTCTCTTGGATTCTCAAATCACAAACACCTCACTAGGACCTTGCTCTTCTTGGCACTCACAAACGTGTTTCTCAGCTGTTGGAATGAGCAAAAGTGATTCCACTCACGAGTGGAGCTTCTATTTATAAGGCAGCCTAAAAACGAACCGTTATGAGCTTCTACGGGGTGACCGGATGCTCCGGTCGTTTTGACCAGACGCTCCGGTCAGTTCAACCCATGAACCAGTAGTAATGAGTTGACCAGACACTGGCAGGGTCCGATCAGCACTGACCGGACGCATCCGGTCGCATAAAACCCTTATTGGAACCTTACTAGACTCGATCGGACGCTGAACCCTCAGGGTCCGGTCAGCACTGACCGGACGCGTCCAGTCACACTTTCTCAAGTCTGAACCCTTATTGGAGTCGACCGGACGCTGGCCCTCAGCGTCCAGTCACATTGACCTTCCAGCGTCTGGTCACACCAGACTTGTCCTCCTCGGTCAAATGAACTGACCGGACCCTGCGGCCAGCGTCCGGTCAGTATTTGACCCTCCATTCACTTCCAACTCTCGATCATTTGTGAATAAAGTTTGCTCCAAAGGATCTTAGGCATTCATAGGAGCTACCTAGAACTAGTTTTAACAACTGTGCACCACACCTAACTCACTAGACTCAACTAGGTCAAGCTACCCGTCCATACCCCCCTTAATAGTACGGCCAAAGGAAAAACAAAGTCCTAAACTACTCTAAGTGTCTTTCCAACTCCAATCGACACTTAAAACTAGTCATCCTTAACCTTGTCGTCCATCCTTTGAAAACTGAAATGATTTCCATCGTAGGGGCATGACAACCTCGATTGCCCAATCGATCTCCATTACCATGACCTAACTTTATTTGCCTCTGCAAAACACACGTTAGTCATAGTAATCTTATATTGTCATTAATCACCGAAATCCAACTAGGGGCCTAGATGCTTTCAAATCCGATGTGCTCTGGGCTGTACCGAGAAAAAGACCATGTACAGGAGAGGCATGGATTCATCGATGCCACCTTATCATCTCCAACCAGAATAGCTCGTAGACCACCTCAGTGTTGTTGTTTGACCCTAGTTGGTGCTAGAAGAATGCTACTGAGGTGGTTAAATTATAATATGTTGATACACATTGATGGTAACATTGACCAGTATGCAAATAGGTCTTTGTTATCGTATATGGAATTTTAGTGTAAGGTCTTTGTTATCGTATATGTAACTTATTTCTATTTTTTGTAATTTTTTGATGTATTTCATTACTATCTAAATAAATATATTGTTCTTGTTAAAACTTTCCCACTGTAGTATCTAAATAAATATATCCTTTACATATATGCACCTTCACTGTCGGTTCTATTTAGAAACCTGCAGTGATAGCCACCTTCACTGTACCGACAGTGATAGCCACCTTCAGTGTCGGTTCTATTTAAAAACCGACAGTGATGTTCATGCCCCCTATATAAAACAAACTGTCGGCCACATATATCGATCCCACCCACCCACGAACTCTCTCAATCTCATTTCTCATGTATCACTCTCACTTCTCAAGACATCCACTCTCTCTCTACGTAATTTGGTCATGGCTCCTGCATTTTTCAATGGTATTAATATGTTGTCTTCTCTAATATTGTATCTATATTCATTTGATCTATATTTATATTCATGTTTCTTTGCATTCTACATTTATATATATTCTTATTCCTTGCATTCAATCTATATTTAATTATGTTGCCATATTTTACTTTGAAGAATTTTTTGTGCATATATTTTATGTTCATATTTTTTTTTGCATTTTATCGATCAGGTGGTATGAACAACGGACCTCCCCCACCACAAGAACCAGATTTCCACCCTGGCGATGAGCCATTCGCTCCTAATGTGGCCATTCCACGATTCCCTATTCCAGCTATTGTATGAAATATTTTCCAACATCTTTTGTTTTTTTATGCTAACAAATAAGTGTAATTAGTTTAATATCATTGTTGCATGCATATATGTCGTAGACTATATCCCTAATAGATTGGCTGCGAACAGCACTTAGCTGGTTCTTTATCTCGGACATCATCGACAACACGGCATCTAATGCAAGTGGTCGGCTATGGACGTGTGAACTCAGTTTTTTCATCCCTGTGAGGGGTTCAAATCATCGGAACCATATCCACGGGACGGGAATACAGAGCCCGGACGTGATAAGCGCTCAATTAAGTGCCGTGCGCATCTATTTAGAGGCACTTCGACATATTTGCTATGATGTGCCTGATTTCTCGCACTTCAAGGCAGTTGCTTTGAATGCTGGTGATATCCCCGTCCCGCAAGCAAGCGAATGGTTTGCAAGCTACAACCATACAGATGTGGTAAAATGGTCACTTATACCTGAGTCATGGTTATTTGTTGTTTATTATTGTAATAGCATTCTCTAATTTTTTTCTCCACATGCAGATTGCGCTACAGGACCTTACATATGCTACATGTGGCTTTGGGTCGTTCTAGACTAAGCTACGGGGCAACTCGGGTATGATTAGGACTTCTGTAATGGAAACATCGACCAGCTCACTATAGAAGGACGCTAGTACTGCATAAGGATTACTAACAGGAGCAGTGGTCATTCAGTAGGTTACATCTATGGCTGACCATTCTTTTGGTATTGTGAGGCACGAGAGATTGCACTCATATGGGCATTGGACTTCGTCGATATAAGCGGATACATAATTCGTGACATCAATTACCATATATGGCTATAGAGGCATATTAGTGTGCATGGCCCGATCGATCCCGGCAGTGATTCCGATAGTAATTAATATTTGTTTAGCTAGGTTTTCAAGGTCGTAGTTTAATTGGGTTCTAATTTTAATATGTACGGCTTTGTGTGTTTAATTATTGTCATGCATGTAATTTGTTTAACATTTATTGGGCAATTAGAAATATACATTCCGGTGTCGTATTGGTCTCAAAATTATTTTTAGGCTTACACGTGCCACGTGTGAAGGAAACACCAAGTTTGGGATTTTTTGGAGATGGTTTGCTACTTTCTGATTTTTAATTGAATTTCCGCGCGACGAGACCATTTAATTATAGGTTGAACTGAGTCTACCCATGAAAAGATCCGGAATGGTGCCAAACTTTTACATAGGATCTAATGTGCCCTAAGGATAAGAATTTTGTGGAGGTGGATGAAAAACTCTATTGGGTCCAAGATGAAATTCACCCTCTTTTGTCTCATTCAGCACACAGAAAAATATAATTAATAAAAAAATGATTAGAAAAACCTAAGATCCTGTGTGGGATCTTAATTTGGGTGTACAAGCTTGCCAAAAAAATGTCAAGCCATTTTGACATAGGCGGAGTATACATGCTTCATAGAGGTACATGTGCCATTTCATCAAACCATGACTATACACATAGGTTATCACGGTTTCTGTGGTTCTTATATATTCCGGTGTTGTATTGGTCTCAAACTTTTTTAGGCTTGCACGTGCCATGTATGAAGGAAACACCAAGTTTGGGATTTTCCGGAGATGGTTTGCTACTTTCTGAGGTTTAATTGAATTTCCGCGCGACGAGACCGTTTAATTATAGGTTGAACTGAGTCTACCCACAAAAAGATCCGAATGGTGCCAAACTTTTACACAGGATCTAATGTGCCCTAGGGATAAGAATTTTGTGGAGGTGGATGAAAAAATCTATTGGTTCTAAGATGAAATTCAGCCTCTTTTGTCTCATTCAGCACACAGAAAAATATAATTAATAAAAAAATAATTAGAAAAACCTAAGATCCTGTGTGGAATCTTAATTTGGGTGTACAAGCTTGTCAAAAAAATTTCAAGCCATTTCGACATAGGAATACATATGCTTCTATTTATTCAGTATATAAAAGAATTTTTTTAATATATATAAACATCACTGTCGGTTTCAAAAAAAACCGACAGTGATGAGAAAAAACCGATAGTGATGCTTGTTATCACTGTCGGTTTATTTTTAAAATCGGTAGTGATATATAAAAAAATTAAAAATAATTGTGTCAGCCCTCGGGTTTGAGCTCAGGTCTCGAGCTACAGAGTTCATACACTTAACCGCTGCGCTAGTATAGGATGTGTGCCAAGGTTTTTTTATTTTATCCTTTTGACCTTTAGACCGCTTAATAAATTATAAAATTAAACCAAAAAAATTGGACCGCCCAGGATTCGAACACGGGTATCGGGGGCTAAGTTGCGGGGTCTTAACCGTTGAGCCAGTAGGAGATATTCGAAACAAGTGGAAAAGATAAGTTACTTATTTTGTAACCCCTACACGAAAATCACTGCCGGTTTAAAGAATGGCCCGGTAGTGATGTCTAGAAGAGCAGCAGTCCTGTTGGCCCCCTCGATCTCCGGTACGTAGCATATCATATACTACGGTCGTCGTGACAACGAGACAATGACCAAGATGCATCGCCACATACAATCCAAGGGACGATGTAAGCAAAACGAGGTCATACAATGCAACATCCAATATGTAAGCAAATAAAACGAGGTCATGCAATGCAAGTATCAACCCAAGGTGATGATGATCAAACAAAGGATTCGACGACATGGTTTTTTTCAGCACCAGTAAATTATTACATCGACCTAAGACATCGATTAATCACTAGTGCTACTAATTGTTGCCACATGCGTCGTCCCCCTACTGTCGGTGCTCCTCTTCGCGCTTCTTTCATCGCTCAGCCCTGCGTCGGTGCCATTCCGCGTCCATCACGAAACGCCGCTCGGTCTCCTCCTCCTAGCGGCGGCGCTCCTCCTCCTCCTCGCGACGGCGCTCCTCCTCCTTGGAGATCTCGACGACACGCTTTAGGATGTAGTTGTCGGTCTCCTTCTATGTGATGGAGTGGAGGTGCAGGTCCTCCTCCTCCTTTCGAGCCATCTCCAACGAGTTGAAGACGACCTCCTCCACTGGAAGAGGTTCTGGTTCCTCCTCCGATGCGGTCTCACAGTCCGGATCATCCTCGAGGTCCGATTCGGACAACGGCGTCGGTGGAGCTAGCATCGGGGGGCGACGTGAGGACAACGGGTTTAGCATCGCCCTTGTTGTCTTCAAGCGGCGAGGCATTGTGGCGGCGGGGCGAGGGCCGGGGCAAGGTGTGCGTGGGAAGGGTGCGGTGGTGCAATGGTGGCCGACTGTGCATGGGGGCCTAGCTTATATATAGGCGTGGAACTGATCGTGGTGCAATAACTCGCACCCCTCGGAAGATGGAGTGCGCCTGCGTTGGGAATAGGCACGAGCAGCCGATGGACTCCTAGGTAAACGCGACATCTCTTCGTGGGGAACTAAAGGGCCGTGACTAGTCCAAGGACCGGGTAAAACAGCGGCTCTTCATGGGAACCGTGCGACCAGCGTGGCCGAGGAGCTGAAGGGCCTACGCGTAAAGCAGGGATAGATAATCACTCAATGGAATAAATTCCTTCAAACTTTCCAAAATTAGGTGATAGCTCAATGGTTTGTGCGCTGCTCTAGAACTTGTAGGCTTCGGTTCGATTCAGGAATGCAACACATTTATTTTATCATTTTGACCTTTAGACCGCTTAATAAATTATAAAATTAAACCTAAAAAACTGGGCCACCCGGGATTTGAACATGGGTATCGGGGGCTAAGTTGTGGGGTCTTAACCATTGAGCTAGTAGGAGGTATTCAAAAGAAGTGGAAAAGATAAGTTACTTATGTTGTAACCGCTACACGAAAATCACTGCCGGTTTAAAGAATGGCCCGGCAGTGATGTACCACCATCACTGTCGGTTCCTACTTACAACCGGCAGTGATGTACCACCATCACTGTCGGTTTCTAATTAGAACTAGTAGTGATGAGGTCTGGTATAAAAGGCCACCGCGGGTTGAAATTATTCAAATTTCAACCTCGCGCCAACCGTTCCCCGCGCTCCTCTTCTTTGATGCCGACGCTCGTGCACCGCCCCACGTCGGAGCACCCATCCACCGCCCCTGCACTGCTGTTCCCAGCCCCATGCTCCTCTTATTTGACGTCGAGGCCTGTGCACCGCCCCACGCCGGAGCAACCGTCCACCACACCCGCGCCACCATTCCTAGCCCCGCGCTCCTCTTCTTTGACGCCGACGCCCGTGCACCGCCCCACGCCGGAGCACTCCCCATGTCGTCCACTGCTCGACGCCGGAGCACCACTGAGGCCTTCAGGAGCATGCACGGACAACTACTTTCCCACCCCCATGGTGAGTGCGTGGCTCACTACCCGCTAAGTGTTAGATGAAATGCCCCACGGTTGTTGTCTTCCCAATAGCAGCCGATTCCTATTCGATTGAGTTACATCCTGTTACTCCTTGGTTTAGCTATCCTTATATGTACATGTTGTTACATAAACCAGTTAGTTTTTCCCTAAAGAGATTATGCTACCTACTGATTTAGAGAGGACCTAGTAATCATGGCCCTAAACTATTTAAGAACTATTGGTGTTATTTGCATGTTGTTGCAACAAGTTATTCCCTCGAGTCACAACTAAGTGACCTTTTGTGCTGTGTGCAGTCTAAGTATTTAAACATTGATCATCAACACCTCTTGACATAGTTAGATTGAATATGTGACAATGATATGAGCATATCTGTCTCGAATAGTAATTGCATAATGTTATGATATCTCTATACTTTGTAATTATTGCAAGCAATGGAAACTAGCAGTCAAAGGTACACGTTAATGACTGTGGACGTCTTATTTGTGACGGTAGGGAGTGTTCTATTTGTGTAAGAGTTAGATAAGAATTTCTGCTCTTGCTTAAATAGATTTAGTTTGGAATGTCAAGGATACTTGCCTATTTCCTTTCTGTTGTAGATGTTTTGCTTTGACCTTTCATCTAATATTTTATTATATATACTACAAGAAATTATTTATTTCTTATATAAGTTTTAGTATATTTTAAAAATAATGCTATTTTCAGAGACCATATAACTTGAATAATAACTCTTGTTCAGTGAGTTACCATTACCACTTACCACATGCCTAATTTACTTAAATGTATAGGCAACCATGGCATGGTATGTAGTGCATGTTGGTCACATGCGTGGAATTTATTGAACCTGGGAAGATTGCTATGCTCAAGTCAATCGCTACCCTGGTAATTTGCACAAAAAATACAACACAGAAGCTAAAGCTTTGAGGGCCTACTATAGTCATCCGGCCTACCTTGCAAACCATGGGCAACCGGCCTACTATGGTCTAATGAATGCAAACCATGGCCATCCGCTAGCACTGGAGATCGAAGAGAAGCCACCCGCCGGAGATGTGAAGATTAGGAGAATTGCTCCTTGGTCTTGGAAAAATGTCATGCTTTTATTTATGGCTATGGTCATCGCTTTTCTTATTTGGAAGTTGATGTAGGCTTAGTTTCGTAGAACAGTAGGTGGACTTTATTGTATGTGGTCAATCAAACAATGAATTTGATCTAAGTGAACATATGCTATTATTTGACTTTGTTGTATGTGGACTTATTATTAGACTTTGCATTAAACATATTATATATATGTGAACATATGCTATTAGTAGTTGTCCATGGCCAAAACTAACCATGATCGTGTCACAGCCATGACTCATCATCGCCTGTTACCCAGTCGCCGAAGAACTAATCAGCAACAAGAAGCGGCTGAAAACGCTAGGATGAGAGAGCCGCATGATCTGACAAACGGTGACGGTGTCAATCAGGTCGGTGAGAACGAGCAGCCATAGACCCCGTCTGGCCTGCTTGATCTAGGTCAAAATGACCAAGATGGCTAGGTAACTTTGGTATCATGTCACTTTGTAGCCACACATACTAATCAATTGATAGGGTCATAGCTTACTTGGTGTCTCTAGCAGGAGCCTCCGATGGTCGAGGAGCCAGAGGGTTCGGGTAGCAGGAAGGCCAGATCCAAGCGAGGCGTGTCAAAGATTCATGTTGGTAGGAATGCACACTAGCACATTACTGAGTTTGATGAATTCGGGGATCCACTCTCACCGCCTATAGCATTGACCAAATACAAGACTATCCTTGGGTTACTTATTAGGGACTTCATCCCGATTAAGTACAGGAAGTGGATTGGGAAAGATGATGACCAGTGGAGGGTTCCTGAAAGCGAGAAGGATTACATATGGGATGTCAAGATCCTAGAGTATTTCACTTTCCTAGCCGAGTATGACAGGGAGTTAGTCAAGAAAAAAGCAAAAGAAATCATGGGGACATGCTTCAAGAATTTCAAGGGGACATTGTACAAGAATGTTGTCCTCCAAAATAAAGAGCCAGATTTCGATGGTGGATAGTTTAGCAAGTAGAAGGACTTCTAGCAGGCTTTTAAGGAATATAGGTTATTCAAGAAGTACTTAGAACTGAGTAGGAAGAATAAGGAGAATTCGCAGAAAGCGACGAATCCTCATCATCTCAGCTCTCGTGGCTACGCCAAAAAGATGCTAGAATTTGAAGCAAAACTTCAAAAGATGGATCGCCTTGCTAAGGAAGGCGTTTAGGTTGAGACCACCGATTGGGAGCCCAGATCGGTATTATACTATATGGGGAGAAATATATGGCACGTCGAGGACGGGAGCTTTAGCTCCTCAAATCAACCCATGAGCGAACTCATCCAGAGGATCTCCTAGGTAACTAAGGAGGTGAGGCAACGAACTCGCACTTCTAATAGGGAGAAAGACATGCTCACCTAAGCACTCAGAACCAAGGAGCACCCTGGTTGCACTAGAGGAACCGGTGTTATTCCTTAGAAACTAGCATTCCTCCAAGAATCTAACACTTACCGGAGCTGCTCGAGGGGTAGAGCGAAACATGAGATAGAGTATTTGAGGAGACTAAAAGAGATGGAAGACAGAATGGAAGCACAGATTGAGGCGACTGTTGAAGCGTGAGTCGAGCAAATTTTGTTGTTCAAGGGGTCAGTAGTACCACAAAACCCTACTCCTAGTTCCTTTAGCCCATAGTTTAGGGGTCGCAGCAGCTGCGGATTGACCCCGCTCGACGAAGAAGAGGCGAATGTGCCTCATCCAGTGGACGACATTACTGAACCAGTCAATGTCAGGTTGTATATCCGTCAGGAATGGATAAAGGACAAGGTGGCGCTCGGCCAGGCCTGGTCTACGGGAGATGGGACAATTAATGGCCGCCTAATTCCACTAGGGTACGCTCGCATCATCATTGACAGAATACTTGATAAGAAGTATAACAAGATACCCATTGAGTACCCTATAGTGGAAGACAAGCCGAAACTTAGTCAAAACAAGGGCTCTCAAGTCGCCTGGCATAAGCGCTTCATTAAGCTTGACCATCAATTGTCCTCTGATGATGAGGATGACTGTGAGTCTTCACCCACCCACGATGATCACTCACCATCTCCCAACAGAGATCACTCCCCTCCTCATCCGGAGCCATCACCCCTGAGAAGACAGAGGTCTCCTTCTATTCCTCCGCGTCCGACTCCATCTTCATCAGCCCCAAGAAAAGAGACTCCTCCTCCATCTTCATCAACGCTGGGAAAACAGAATTCTCGTCGTCATCCTCCTCCTCCACCTCAGCCCAAAACAAGATTAAGGACATCCTTGCAGTAATAGAAAAGGTCCTTGGATTCGGTCGCTAATGCTCCCAAAGTGGACCAACATAAAAGAAAAAGGCCGTTCAGTGGCAACGTTACCACCTTGATGAAAGACAAATTTACAGCACACATCTCGAAGGAAGATTGTGTTAGTTTCTTCAATCTATGTGCCTCACTGCCTCCATTTTTGTTGAAGTTCAAATTCGAAAGGCAAACACAGAATAAATATGCTACAACAAGAGACAAAGAAATACACAATTAAGATTTAAGGAACATTATGAAGTTAGTCAAAGACAACCCTGATTTAACCATGGAAGAGGCCGCAAACATCTATTATGATGTACAAGGAACGGGAACACCGGCAATGAAGTATGAAAGGGGCAATCTTTTGGTTCCTGATCATGAGTATAAAAATCTAACAACATATATGCGCCAGTTACATGAATATTACATGGCTCAAGCAACAGAGACGGATGACTTTGGTTTTGAGGTTATTATCCGTTCGCCACATGTTTTCCAATATCCTGAAGAAGAGAAGTTCAATGTCGAGTGGGAGTGCTTGTTCCAGCTATACTAGAAACCCTCTCTCGATGTTCAAATGTTGATGCTGTGGACTATGTAAGTACCCTACACGCACGATATTACAATTGACTACTCTCTCGAGACACAAATTGTAACTTTTGAGCACTTCCCATGATTTATGTAGGTGTATAGCAAAATTTTGCATTCTAAAAAGCAAATGGGATTACATAGGCTTCTTGGACCCATGCGAGTCAATGAGAGGACATGTCTAGGCCTCTATGGATATGACGTGGAAGACCTAAAATAGAGATTGATTGCTGTTTTCAACGAATTCATGATGAAGAAGAAAACCCACATACTTCTAGCATACAACTACGAGTATGTTGTGGTAGAACTACCCGAAATAGCATACTTACGGAGGCACTCGTCTTCCACCAGACACTAAGCACCCTGGAAGCAAGCTACAACGAGCAGTGTCCATCAGGCACACCCCGAGGGAGAACCCAAAAGATCCACATTTTTCCCAAGGATCCAATAATGAGAACGAGTTACAACACAAGTACATTTCATACATTATAGTTTCTTAAAAAGTACATTATTACAATACCAAATACTAGAGTTCAGAATGATAAACAGTAGAATTTACAAAAAAACATCTAGCGGTAGGAGGCGAGGATTCCGTCTGAGCCCACCAAAAGGATCCTCCACACAACGGTACTCTTCACGCATTACCTGCAACAGGGGTAAATAAACCCTGAGTACGTAATGTACTCGCAAGACTTACCCGACTAGTGGGAATATTTTCCCGACTCCAAGGGATATGTTAGGCTTTATGGTTTGCTGGTTTTCTTTAGCAGAAAGCAATACTAATAGTGAGTCCTTATTTCTTTATTATTATTATTAGCCGTATTAAGTTTTCATCTAGCCAATCTATATAAGCTCCTGTTCTACTTTCAAGCAACGGTTGAGCAATCAATGTTGTTTCTTCTCCTTTTCCACTCTCAGTTCTTACTACGATGCTAAACCGCAGACAAGCCGTACCGGATCGCCCGATGATTCGCGAATCAATGTGCCCAGCTGGGTGCCCCAAAACACACGCCCCGCTTGTACCCTAGGCACAAGCAAGACTGACTCGTCACTTTCCTATCCCGGGTGTCCAGGTCCCCGTCCAAACTTGGACTCCAAGCCCCCACATCCTGAGTCCTAGACTCCGTGTGGTGCAAGGACCTCCACCATCCCCGCCTCCAATCAGTCGATCTAGAAAGAGCCAGATTCACGACAAGAGAGCAACAAGTCTTCCCTGTGCCCATACCCAAGTATGCGCTCGAGACAATAAATCTGTGACTTGCCTAGAGTCATATGCAACGACCGGTCCTTAATCGACACGGATAGGGAAAAAGTGTAACCAAGTCATGCCCTATTGCCCTCTTAATGTGGTCTGATCTTGATCTGATAATAGCCTGATCGGAGATCTATCTTCGAGAACACCTTGGCACCAACTAACTGATCAAACAAAGTATCTATGCAGGGCAAGGGGTACTTGTTCTTAACTGTTACCGCATTAAGAGGGCGGTAATCCACACACATCTACAAGGTACCATCCTTCTTCTTCACGAAAATAGCCAGGCAACCCCATGGTGACAAACTCGGGCGGATGAAACCTTTGTCCATCAACTCTTCTAGTTGCTTCTTCATTTCTGCTAGTTCTCTTGGAGCCATGAGGTATGGGTGTCTGGAGATAGGGGCAGTACCAAGCTCAAGCTCAATGGAGAATTCTACCTCTCTGTCTAGTGGCAACCCCGGAAGATCTTTAGGGAAAACATCCGAGAACTCACAAACCATAGGGATGGAGGTAAGATCAGGAGAGGCCTCAGCATGGGCAGCAATAGGTAAGACTAGATCTGATGGTACAATAAGAGATATCCTATCCTCAAAAGAAGGAAGCCATAACTCCACACTTCTCCTCTGCATATCCAATACTACCCCATACAACCGCAACCAGTTCATTCCAAGAATAGCATCAATGCCTTGCCCAGGCATTATCATGAACTGTAGGCGGTAAGTGTGGGTGGCTAATACCAAACTTACTATATCCATACGGGTATTGATGAACATTTGTGAACCTATAGTATAAATCTTATAGGCATATGGTATAGCCATAAGTGATAAGTTGTGCCGCTCTACAAACCCCATGCTCATAAAGGAATGCGATGCACCAGAATCGAACAACACCAAAGTTGGATGCGAGTCGATGGTAAACATACCAGCCATAACTGCCTCCTACTACACAACCTGCTGAGCATCCGTGAAGTGCACCTGGTCGGATCTGCTGGGCACCTTCTTCTTGATGATGGTCCTCTTAATAAGCCTAGAATTTGCGGACGGCTGAGATGACTAAAATGCCTGATGTTGGGGACACTCCCTGGCATAGTGGCCATCCTTGCCACACTTGAAACAAGCACCAGGCTTATTCCTGAATCCTTGATGAGGTGGGACCGGCTGTCCCTAAGACTACTGAGGCTGCACCTACTGTGGAGGTGCACGGTACGGAGTAGAGAAAGTCTACGACGTCTGCTGGAGTGACCAGAACGGAGGCCTGCCGGATGGTTGATAGGGCCCCCGCCTGACAACTTGTACCTTCTGTGTGTGAGGGTGGCTGGAGGATCCAGCTGCCACCCGCTTCCTCTTCCAATCAGCCTAAGATGCCCGCTGAAAACCCTTAAGAGCAATGGCGGTGTTCATCAGAGCCCCAAACGTCTGATAGTTCGCCATGTAGAGCTTTTTCTGAAGGAGGGAAGCTAGACCACGAAAGAAGCGTTCCCTCTTCCTGTCATCGGTATCCACCTGACTGCCAGCATACTGAGCCAAGTGATTAAACTTGGTCACATATTCCATTACTATGCTGTTCCCCTAGCGCAGCTCTAGAAACTCCGTCACCTTCTGGTTGATGACACCAGCAGGGATAAAGAACTCTCGGAAGGCGGTGGAGAACTCCTGCCATGTTGTTGGATGGTCCGGCAGCTCTGTGGCCTAGAAAGTTTCCCACCATGCACCTGTGGACCCCAAAAGCTGATGGGCTGCAAAGTACACCTTCTGCTCATCGGTCACTCCGAGCAGCCAAAACTTCTGCTCCATGGTGCGAAGCTAGTGCTCCACCTCCAGAGGCTCATTAGATGGGGTGAAGGTGGGTCGGTGAGTCTTGAGGAAGTCCTGATAATAGGATTGTCCCTTAGGGCGGCGGGCACCACCCCCGTTCCCACCGTGACCCCCATGGCCTCCGCGGGCGAGACCCGCGACAGCCTACGCCATAATGTCCATGGCATGAGTTGTTTCCTAGCGAGCAGCAGTGGACTCCTGGTGAGCAGCCAACAGCTCTGCCATTATCTCTGTGGGAGTCATCGGCAGAGGTGGCGGCGGTGGTGGGAAAGGATGAGGAGCTAGAGGTGGAACCTCCTGACCTCCCCCGTTGCAGTGCTCAATGGCACGGCCACTGTCACCCTAGCCCTTGTGAGCCACCCCCGAATTGGTGCTCCCGCGTCCAGACCTTAGATTCATCTGTAAAAGAGACGAACCATCCATTAGAACACCTTTCCGATCAGAATCAAGGGATTAGAGAGATGACAGCACATTTATTACATCATTCATTTAGTTAGTCCTACCAATTTACTACTCACTTATATGTGAAGCGGGAATTTTAGTTCAAGTAAGATGCTATTATCATGATGCATGCTCGACCTATACATTCACTCTAGCCAAAATATAGCGGCATTCGTAAAATTTTCGGCACATCGCACACTCACTTTCTGTATGCTAAATGATTTCTTACGCAACGTAAGTCAGTGTACCTACAGAAAATTGATTAGATACAACTAGTGCCGCTATCCTAGATATATCATATTGCTAGGGCTTATACTTATTTACATAATGTAATCGCATCCTACTTTTCACAAACCTTTTGTTGGTCAAATTTTTAAGTTTTGAAAAAAGGTGATGGAACTCGTGACCATTATTGGCTCTAGTACCAACTGTGGCAGAACCGCCCGAAATAGCATACTTACGGAGGCGCTCATCTTCCACCAGACACTAAGCACCCTGAAAGCAAGCTACAGCGAGCGGTGTCCATCGGGCACACCCCGAGGGAGAACCCGAAAGATCCACATTTTTCCCAAGGATCTAATAATGAGAATGAGTTACAACACAAGTACATTTCATACATTATAGTTTCTTAAAAAGTACATTATTACAATACCAAATACCAGAGTTCGGAATGATAAACAGAGTAATTTAAAAATAACATCTAGTGGTAGGAGGCGAGGATTCCGTCTAAGCCCACCAGAAGGATCCTCCACACAACGGTACTCTTCACGTATTACCTGCAATAGGGGTAAATAAACCCTAAGTACACAATGTACTCACAAGACTTACCCGACTAGTGGGAATACTTTCCTGACTCAAAGGGATATGTTAGGCTTTATGGTTTGCTGGTTTTCTTTAGTAGAAAACAATACTAATAGCGAGTCCTTATTTATGTATTATTATTATCAGTCGTATTAAGTTTTTATCTAGCCAATCTATATAAGCACATGTTCTACTTTCAAGCAAGGGTTGAGCAATCAATGTTGTTTCTTCTCCTTTTCCACTCTCAGTTCTTACTACGGTGCTAAACTGCAGACAAGTCATATCGGATCGCTCGACGATTCATGAATTAATGTGCCTAGTTGGGTGCCCCAAAACACACGCCCCGCTTGTACCCTAGGCACAAGCAAGACTGACTCATCACTTTCCTGTCCCGGGTGTCCAGGTCCCCGTCCAAACTTGGACTCCAAGCCCCCACATCCTAAGTCCCGGACTCTGTGTGGTGCAAGGACCTCCACCATCCCCGCCTCCAATCAGTTGGCCCGAAAAGAGCTGGATCCACAACAAGAGAGCAACAAGTGTTCTCTACGCCCATACCCAAGTATGCGCTCGGGACAATAAATCTGTGACTTGCCTAGAGTCATATGCAACGACCGGTCCTTAATCGACACGGACAGGGAAAAAGTGTAACAAAGTCATGCCCTGTTGGCCGTAGGACACAACCCCTTACACCCATCCATACCCAATCCATATCCCTGCTCGGTCACCATTTACCTTTCCACCATTTTATCATGATTATCCATATTTTATTACCTATTTGCGAGTAACAGCAGGTTACTCACCCTACTGATATCCTGAGCATAGCAGCTACTCGACCTGTACTAGTAGGACTCATGGGTAGGTATATTTATGCAGGTAGTTTCCATAAAATGCCTATAACTTAATGCACATCATAGATATATATTCAGTGATCATAAAAATATGGGTTATGCACCGAGGCTTGCCTTGGGTAGGCGCCGGGTTAGCAGGGTCAGCACCAACAGGCTCCTAGGCTTCCTCCTGTGCGAAGATCTCCTCCTCATACTCCTCGATCACCTCGTCGTACTCCGAATCACCGACGGGCACGAAGACTACCAGTTCATGATCTACATGAAATGATGATGCAATGTTTAATAATATAACAACAGCAGCTCTTAAAATAGAAGTACATCGATTTAACTACTAAGCTAGTGCTATCGACCACGGTGCTAAATTATCTATTGCTATTGACAACAAGTATCAAGTAAGGCATTCATCGTTATTCCAGCAACTATCGGTATTTTCACTCCTAACGTCGATTTACGCTATATACCAATAAATAAGGGTAATAGCTACTTTATTTAACAACACCTTCTAATGCTACAAAATTTACAACGAGCACATAACATCCTCGGGAGCCTACTGTAAAATTTTTAAAGCTAAAACTATTACCGATTTGCCACAAGAATTCCTACAAATATTAATCTACATAATACTAAACTTTCTAATTAGAATTTATGAGCCTATGATCGTAACAGCTAACTATGAACTAACTACACTAACAGATAGATGGTATTTTTGCAAACCTAACAAAATTAGTCTCACTATTTTTGGACAACTACGCAATTTACTATGATTTATCAAAGTTCAATTCATAACTAAAATAAATAAACATGTCTATTCTCTAGAAATCAAGAAACTGAACTTGGCTTCGTGGCCCAACACGTGCGGCCTAGCCCATGACTGCGCGACGCACGCGCCAGCGTAGCGCAGCCCATGAGGAAGCGCGGCCCAGCCGGGCATGGCCCACGACGGGAGAGGCCCGCGCGCGATGGCAATTATGCACGGACACCCCCGATCTACAATGAATTCGTAGCGAGCTCTAGGTCACTATTTTATCAGTCTACACTTTTACAGCAGCACCCTCCCCTTTCTCAATCTTCCTCGTGGCGAAGCCCCTGGCAGCCACGCGCGCGCTGGCGCGACGCCGCTGGCACCAAGCGACCACGCCGGCGCCACCCAAACCTCCCAAGCCTAGCTAAGGGGAAGATGAGTACCTCGAAGACAACGCACGGCGACTAGGGGTGATACGGCGAGCGAAGGCACAGTCCCGAGCTCCCTCCCCGACGGTGGCCCCTTCCTGCGGTGGCGGGTGCGTTCCCATGAGTGACAACAAAAACGGGGCAAACAACAAAGCTAGCGAGCTCTAGTGACTACCCAAGGTTACCTTCATGTTGACGATACGGTCGGAGATGGCATGAGCAGAGCTAGCTGCGTGCACACCGACTCTACGATGGCGCCCGGTGATGGCACGGCCACGTCGGTGGTGGCTGGACTGCAACAACACTGCGACCGAGGTGTGCAGGGTGCTCAGGAGGGTAAGGTTGAGCTAGTGGTGCACTGAATTAGCCCGAGGTGCCTTGGTTGTGTAGTTAGTCGACGGCGCGCGTCCATCCGGTCTTAATGACCTAGTGGCGTGGCGATTTGAAATTAAGGCACAGTGAGGTGAGAACTACAGCGCGGTAGTGCAGAGCAAGGCATGGCGCGGCAGTGCACGGTCGACGTCCTAGCACAGCGCGTTAGCCATTGAGGTGACCCACGCGCCCGCGAGGACAGCAAGCAGCCAAGGCAGTAGCGCAGGGCCCACTCGCATCACATTCACGGTGGCATGACGATGAGACCTATGCCACGACGCGTAGGGCGAGTCAGCCGTGGCAGTAGGTGAGCAACAGCAATGGCCGTGGCCGGCAGAGGAGGCAGATGGCCATGGCACGTAGTGCCCAAGCCGTGCACGTGCGTAGGCACGGCGGTGGGACGCAGCCGGCGCGGCAGTGGGCGTGGCCTGCGCGATAGTGGGTGCTGGGAAGCCAGCTGCGGTGGTGACCGCGCCCAGGGCCAAGCCACGTGTCGTGCACGCTTTCTAAAGCAGTTAGAAAACTTGTACGCAATGCTCCAAACGCTAAACTAATTGCTCGATGCGCAAAAGGGTACATCAAGCTATCCACCACGGTCAAGACATCACACTACCTCCTAAGCCAATCGCTCCACAAAGCTCGCCAAAGTTGGCTTCGTCAGCCTCTTCTGAAACTTACGCGAACGACGTCGAATCGAACGATTCCGTGTCGAAATCCAATTCCGACCTATGGGATGTACTAACTAGCTATCCTTGTCCTCGACCGCATAGATTTCATCGTCGTTCGCAAAAACGTTCTATAGCATTTTCGTTCGGCAAAAATTCGGTTAAGTGACACGAAACGTAAAATTGATTCATGTTTCATATAAATATTTCAAGGACCGAACATTGCTTTATCATTCATGTTATACACATATGCACAAAACCATGATGCTCATGCGATGTTTAGCAAAATAGTGCCATGTAACACCGAGGGTGTTACATATGTGTTCTTGGCATTTAATTTTATGCTTCTTTTTTGTTAAGATTATTCGATAATTAGGATTCTGTGATTGCAGCAACCATTTCGTCTTCATTTATGTTAATCTTGCCAAAAATCTGCTCGAGGTGTGGGACTCGAAGAAACAACCATTTCATCATCTGGATGCAATGGTGGCAGTGCTGAATTAGTAAGCGATCCTAATAACTATTATTTTCTAATCACACATACCGCTTTCTAATGTTTCTCCTTTTAATGTTGCTCAGTGTCCGAAGAAGACATATCGGTGGGACGTCGGTCCCATTTAAGGTTGTCGAAATGGAGGGGAAGTATCTATCACAGCCGACGGGAAACAATGAATGCGGGTTTTATATAATGCGGGCAATGCTTCGCTACATTGGCGGGAAATTGAAAGAAGCCGATAAGTTAGTGTGTATAATCTTCATTTCATTTATGTCTGTTAATAATTCAATAAAATGATTTACTATTCCTCTTTGGATATCATCTTTTTTTAACGACAGCGCAAGAAACTTACGCACGAAAGGCTGCTAGACATGGAGATCGTCGCACTACAATCGAAGCTGCCAAAATTCATCTTAGCCGAGGTATTGGAAAAAGATGGAGTATTTTCCATTTCACAATCCTTGAAGTACAAGGACCGATATGGCCCAGAGCGGCTCACCAGATTATTGTAGGAAGTCTGAGAAGCATGTGTGAAGTCCAAGAACATTTTTTTTTTATTTTGAGGGATCCAGATGTGGATAAGAACATTTGAATTGTAATCGTAACATTTGTAATATTTAATATTGATGGACCTACCATCTACGTAGCGTATATAAAGCGAAACACGATCCTACAAAAAAATATAAATTAAAATAAATTATAAAACAATAAAATACGAATGGGCCATCACTACTGGTTAGAAGGAAACCGACAGTGTTGGCTTGCTCAACACTGCCGGCTTGAACCATGAACTGACACTGATAGTTATGAGAACACTG
Organism: Miscanthus floridulus; assembly: GCF_019320115.1. Lineage (NCBI taxonomy): Eukaryota > Viridiplantae > Streptophyta > Magnoliopsida > Poales > Poaceae > Miscanthus > Miscanthus floridulus. The sequence goes on from NC_089584.1 coordinate 145,190,936, forward strand.
CCGGTTTGATCCATGAACCGACACTGATATTTACTACAACACTGCCGGTTTGATCCATGAACCGATAGTGTTGGCTTGCTCAACACTGCCGGCTTGAACCATGAACCGACACTGATAGTTACGACAACACTACCGGTTTGATCCATGAACCGACACTGATATTTACTACAACACTGCCGGTTTGATCCATGAACCGATAGTGTTGGCTTGCTCAACACTGCCGGCTTGAACCATGAACCGACACTGATAGTTACGAGAACACTACCGGTTTGTTCCATGAACCGATACTGATATTTACTACAACACTGTCGGTTTGATCTATGAACCGATAGTGTAGGCTTGTTCAACACTGCTGGCTTGAGCCAAGAACTGACACTCTTGAAGCAACCGTCACTGTCGGTTGGCACTACAAACCAGCAGCGTTGTTCAGCTGGACACTGCTGAGTGGAGCCAGGAACCAACATTGTTTCCTGTAGATCAGTGTCGTTTTTTAAGGACCGGCAGTGATGTCAACCCCCCATTACTGCCGGTATGCCACTGTCGGTTCAAAATCTGGCAGTGAAGTGGGTTTTTGAACCGGCAGTGATGTCCAGATCTGGGGTAGTGGGTGCCTGGTTGTTTTGTTGTTGTATAGGCAATATGTCATTTTGTCATAATTTGGCTATAGAAAAATTGTGAATTATCGCTTATTAGCTGCCTTTTTAATTGTACTTTAGTTGGTCATGTAAGATTAAATGTTGTCTGAAAATTAAGGCACCTAAAATATAACAACTCACATATACTCCCTCAGTTCCAAAACAGTGGGCACTTTAGTTATGAATCTAAAATAATGTCTGTCTAATAGATTCATAGTTGTTAAAGCGTGAATTATTTGGGGACCGAGGGAGTATACATGCACTACAAAAAATACCCTTATACATGACGGTTTACTTTGATCACAGACAAGCAAAAATACGTCACAGTTAATTCACCATGATGATCGGAAAAATGTCATATATCCCGCGTCATACATTTGTTGACCCAAATTGAGCCGTCATAGATTGACATTAGAGTTTGTCATGGATTAGTTGTCCGTTTATTATACCCAGCCCAGATCCAAACCATAGTGACGAAAAAGAACATCACATATTAGTGTAAAATCATCACTGCATTAACATGCAGCACATCTCATAATACACCAATCATACAAACAAACAAACAAACATTGATTCTTTCATTTCATGGCATGTCCACTATTGTCACATATAGTTTGAGGACAATCAATTCACAGTCAAACTAATAAGTACGTCTGAACTAAGATTTTATCTCCAGGGAGTCTAAAATAAACAAACATATGAACTAAGATTTTATCTCTAAAAATTCAATTGGCTTGCTGTCCATATGATGTGCTACCAAGCACCTCTAGGAGCTACCTCAAAATCAATGTGAATATGAAATAAGTTAGTTCTAAGCAAATATTCTAAAAACAAATGCTATCTATTTATCAGAAAACAATCAAAGTCGATTGTTCTAGGATTGCACTAGCCAAGCTCTGTACTAACAAATAGAACCGATGGTTGCAATACTAGCGTGTGGTAGAAAAACCAACAAGTGACCAACCTGAATAAGAAATCTTTGATTACTCTATGGAGTTGACAATGCTGTGGCAAACCATTTTTCTGCATTCAACATAAAAACATTTTTATAGCACTAGCATGTAAAAGAATGCAACTTTGTCAATACCAAATTTCCCATGCAAACCAGCGTACAAGTAGTAACTGGTATAATGCCCGTGCTATCGCTATGTCAGCATATAACCATACAAATCAAATAACCAAAAGGCATAGATGTCCAAGTTATTGAATGCAAACAGAGGAGCATTTAAAAAAAACTTCATTATAGAGGAGCATCTAGCTGATGGTATTTCATAGCATGGTTTAGCTATCTTGGGGAAAAAATACACAATAGACCAGCTGCTAGTTGATGGTTCATTTACCAACATATTAACATGGCTTAGTAATCCGAATAAAAACCTGCAATATAGAGGAGCATCTACCTGATGTTATTTAGAAAAAAAAAACATAACAACAGTTGTACATTCATAGTTCACTATAGAATTGCTTCAGTTAACTAAAAAGAACTACATGTAGTGCCTATCAAACTGAATCTTACAAAGACTAAAAGAGTCTGTACTAAAATAGAACCATGAAGACTAAAATTATGAAACAAATTTACATGGCCAAAAATTTAGATACTTAATGGTAGCCAGTGTTCCATGGCTGACACATTTATATACTGAATCAATGTTTGTGATAGAACAACTGAATGACAGTTATAGATCATTGCATATACTTTTTCACCTAACAAACCACCAAATAGATCCCAAATTACCACAGAAAATTGCAATCCCCACATCCAAAATCTCTACAACTCAAACGGGGTCAAAGGCAATTTAATTATCTTCTCGATGGTTTCATAAGCCGTCGTTGCCTTGCAGCGGTCGGCCAAAAGTCCCGCAGCTGCGCCTTCTGAAAAACATGTAGCATTAGATGCTATCAGTATTCTTAACAGTTTACAAGAGCCTGAAGCAAGTTAATTGATTTAACATAAACTAATTTGCCTGGTCAAAAAGATGTATGGGTCTTTAAACAAGCCTGAGGGCAGTAGTACCATAAAAAATAAACCAAGCTATCAGGATTATAGTTTGACGTTACAACTTTTTACAAAAGATCAAAGATTAACAAGCAATGAAATAATTGGAGGAAATTCCTTACTGAATCTACTATCTTTGTACTGACATTTCCACCGGCACCTGCACCATCTATCAGAAAGTTACTTGCATTGCATTATAGAACAGGAGGTAGGTGACAAGCAAACTAATTTCAATCCTGCTCATAGGATTTATATGCCCTAACCATCATTCACAGAAATCCAAACAAAAACCACAAATAGACCCACCTGCACAGTGCACAAAAAGGCATCGGCAATCAGAAAAAATTCTAAAAATCACAGTCGGATGGAATTTCACATACCAACAACCGCGGAGACGGATCTCGGTAGGGCCTAGCGCACACCAGACTAGTCCAAACCAAGAAATTTCAAAAACCTACAAGCACACGCATCCACCAGATCAAACCCCTACCAGCGAAACCCTAATGAAAATCACAAACAGCAGCAGGGGCGCACTGCCGCTAGTGTTGTGCGGTCCGGCCACGCAGGGGAGGCGCGCGAACCCGCCGCCGCTCTGCGCGCCCACGTCAGGGAAGGGCGCGTCTCCGCCCTTGCTATGCCTACCCGCGCCCGGGAGGGGCGCGCCGCCGCGGCCACTATGCCCTCCCGCGTTGGGGGGGGCGCGCTGCCGCCATCGCAGGGGAGGCATGGGACCTGAAGTATGGGGGACGGGGGCGTGCGGTGGCTATGGGTGGCGGCAGATGGGGGAGGGGCGTGTACGGTGGATGCGGGTGGCGGCGGATGGGAAGGGGTGACGCGGTAGATGGATGTGTGTAGACTGTAGGAGGGAGGCTGGTGGATTAGGTTTAGAAATTTTCTTTTCTTTTTAATTTTTTTATTATAAACTGTCACAGTTTAGAGCGTTCTATCACCTCATATATAAACTGTCATAGATAAAGACTTTCTATGACAATTTCTTATAACGTCGTCTGGAAACCGTCATGTATAAGGATATTTCTTGTAGTGATACACTATGGAATTAGCGTACAAGGAGAGGGTCGTATATCATCGATGTCTGGCCGGTGGCTGCTTTAGCCACTTGGAGAACAAGGCGGAGATGGAAACATGCATGTGGTTTAAATGGAAGAACGATCGAGATTGGTAGCGGCGGTACCAGTCCACAGCGTGCGTGACACGCGCATGCATGCATACACATGCTGACAACTGACATGCACACCGGCAACACCGCTCCGCTGTCTCTTGCAGTCTTACTATGCTAGGTAAGGTACCTGCAGTAACATAGCCGAACGCACAGGAGTATGCATGGGGGCTTGCACAATCACAATCGCCAATCCATTCACCTGTTCCTTCTCTCGTGCTTCAGTGCTGCCTCACAACGGTTGATAGCATCGCTGTGTGAACCTTTTTTTTTTTTTGTCTGCTCTAGAGCTTTGTTAATCTATCGAGGTGGCAAGCAAAGCAAGCGCCCATGGAACCCGGGCGTGAAGCCAGCCAGCAGCCCAGCATTACGGATAATTTCAGCGGTAAAAAAAAACCTGCACCGTACACCAGATGCACAGTCGTCGATGCACGCAGAGCTAGCTAGCCAATGGGAGGAGCCAGCGCAGGACAAGTGCACATGTGTCGGCGCCCCGTGTGGTCCACGTGGACCCCGTTCTAGCCACGCGCTAGCTCTCCTCGTCTCTTTTTGTTTGGCCGCGGTTTCTACAGCTTGTTGTTGGGACCTGGGACTCTGGGAGGGATGCCTGCATCTGCCTGCTATGGCTACTGGATTTCCGCGTACTCCCTCAGTTCCATTAAAAATATTATTTTTTTATTTTTTATTTTTTTATCGTTCATCTTATTCAAAATTTTTATATAAATATTATTTATTTTGTTATAAATTATTTTATTATTAAAGATATTTTAATAATAATTTATTTATTTTATTATTTACGTAAAAATTTTGAATAAGACATACGGTCAAAAACGTAAAAGTCAACAACAATACTTTGAGTACAGAAGAACATGTCCGTGAATCGTGATGCATGCACGAGCCTTTTCGAGTCTTGGCAGTGTGTGTGCGCTCAGCTTTTGTGATGTGCAAGCTAGGCATTTCATTGGTTGGAGTAGGACGACTCCTCCGTTTGGGTGCTGCCTTTTGCTGTGGTAGACCATAGGAATGACAACAAGTGGCAAGAGCACTATGCTTCGTGAGAGTGACGAGAGAGAGCCAAAGGGATCGGAAGAAGGGGAAAGAGAACTAGCTAGCTAGTACGGAGTAGGCTACAACTGGAGGCCTCAGAGATCTCTGGGTTTTAGCCAAAGGTGCTTCATGCAGATTCCCTAAGGACATTCGTTTATTTGGACTGATTTGATTTATAAATTGTATTTTTTTAGCTAACGAATAGTATTTTTCTCTTACACTAAATCAGTAAATAGTATTTTCAGCCATAGCTTATTATCAGCCAAACAAATCCAAACGAATAGGACGATTAGTTATCCTGCTTTATTTCATAAAGATTAGCAATGGTTTTGACTGTACATATATGGATTATGGTTGAAAGAAAAAAACATGTTTGTTGAGAGGAAGCATAGAGTGGGAAGTTGCCTGGGCTTCCAGTCTGAAATAGTATAAGTCTATCTAGAATTGTCCTAAATCAATTTTTTTTAATTTTATGTATAAACATATAAAATTTTATACATATTGACATAATAAATTTGGCATTATTAGAGTCAGTGGGTTAGCGTCGCCGGCAGACTAGCTTAGTCTGGAGTTTAGTGTTCGGCCGGAGGATTCGAAGAAGGGGCTCAAAAAAATTCATATATAAGCATACAAGAGAGTTTTACAAGGTCTAGGCTAGATTTTTGCTGGAGTTTAATTAGTGTACATGGCTAAGGTTGAAATCCCTACAACCTAAGTGAGTTGGAACTTTGTGTGTACGTGTGTTCTTGGTCGCAAGGGTTGGAACCTAGAGGTCGACCGGATCAGGCATTTGATCCTACCTACAAGGTGTCGGGGCTAACCTTTTATACTCCAAGGCCGGTACCGCACTCAGGTGTGCATGACATGGTATTACAATGATATCGTTACAAAGCTATCAAAGAAGTCATATATATGCTCATGTATGCTACAACGGTAGACTACAACGCCAAGTCCTTGACACAGACTGCAAGGACTATCATTGTATGGCTCGAGCCGATGAATCGTAGGCAGGTGACGATAACGCACTTGCCCTTTGCATTGAGTGTTGCTGATTGTGCGCCTTTGGTAGGGGAGGATAAATACGTAGTGGTGGGGCCTGCCACTAGGGCGTGCGGCTAGTAGGGTTGCTTGACACATCGACACGAGTATCCCCTTGTGAACCTACATGCTGTTCGGCTGGAGGAAAACGATCGTATACGATCGTAAATTTCCAGCCGGAACATTATTTTTCTCTTACATAAATCAGCTAACAGTACTTCTTCACGAACCAGCAATGATATAAACCAGCCAACCGAACAGGCTGCTAGCCATCCAGTGTGGTTGGCACCCTCTGCAGGGTCCACACCATGGCCAATCGCCACTCAAGTTGGAGTGGCCATCGGGGCGCCTACAGAGTGTCTACACTCGGCGCCTCAGGCTTCCTTGTCGACACACCTAGTTGGGAGACCTGGAAAACACTCCTAGATGCCTGGTCAGGGAGAGGGGAGCTCAGCCCCATTAACCGAATCTAGCTTGGTCGATGGTTTTCGTCGGTACAGAAGCATACGGAACCTGCTTGGTTCCTGTGACACTGACAATTAAATTCGTTATGAAACATGTTTTGTAATGTGTAGCTCTTTTAATTTCAGATGATATATTTTTCATATAAATATTTTCTTATGAAAGTGTTATATTAAAGGTAGTGTGAATGCCCTAATAATAATGATGGTGAAATTGTTTGTAATCGAAGGAAGTACAAAATAAGGCAAGAGAAGACAAATGAGATCCAATCCATGCGGAGATCCCTAAGACATGTAATTTGGTCAAAACTTAATGCTCCGTCCAAGGGATCAAAAACGTAAACATATGAGACAATAACTTGGAAGCATATGACTTCATGAATTAACAATACCTACATTTTTTTCCCATGCTCGCTCCTCTTTCAGTTCATTGGTGTGAAATTTTCAACAAGAAGAGGGACCATCATTCATGAGTTGTTTGCGTTGTCTTGTTCAACGACTCTCCTGATTCCAGTAACGAATACATATATAACAAAAACTTGAACTGCTACTATATATGAAAGGAATCTCCAACCCCTAGGAATACATTTATATTAGTTAAAGTGAGACATGACATTGGACTTTAGCTAGATCCCTTTTTAATTTATATATACATGGAGAGATACGGTCTAGTTAGCGTGTGTGTGTTCGAGTCTTAATCGCGCTTGTGTACAAGAATAGTGATACTTAAGTAACCCACAGCTTGATGCTGGCCGGCACGCCTAACTAGAACAAATTAACCTATATAATACGGTACTTGCTTTGCATTAGATGCAAATGCCGTTGCACATGCATGCATGCTTTTGCTAGGGTCACGCACTACTATTGCAAGTCTAACGATCTAAAGAAAACAAAGCTGAATAAACATATATATACACTGCTGCTCCCAACAGCAGTAGCAACAAGAGAACAAATCATCAGCTTATATATTGCTAGCGCATATATGCAGGCTGATGTGTGTTTATTATATATTCTGATGAACTGGACAAAAATGATGGAGGCGCCTTAAAGAAATTAATGGGAGACGCGTGCCATGCATTAGGAAAGATTCCAGCATCAGGCAGTGTTAATAAGAATATAAGATCCCTGCAAGTAGTTGTATGCCCATGCAAATGCAGGACCACAGCCACAGCAAAGATTAGAAGAAGAGGAGAGGAGGGAAAGAAGGAAGAAAGAAGGCAAGGACCGCAGGAGCAAATACAATGCACGCGAGCGAAAAGAGACAGAGTTTGTTGGTGTCAGGTGTGTGTGTGTGTGTGGTCTATGTGCATCCGTGCTGCTGATCAACCATAGACAATTTGGTTGGTAACAATCCGTCTGTCAAGAAGCAACAAGAGATGATGATGAGAGACCTGCTGCTCGATCTTCAATTTGATCAGACCACTTACTATATATACTTCCAAAATGCATGAGATGAAGAGCTGGAATCATCAACTACTGGTTAATCTTTCGTGGAAGTACGTACTACTGTCATCTAATAATGGTGTACTATATACCTCCGGATGCAAGTGTTGCAACGTTTCTGTTTCTAGCTAGCTTGTTTCTGACAGATTGACAATTAACAACAGACGCATATATGCCTGATCGTGGTTCATACTGTAAGCATGTGATTTGCTCCGGCATCATTTCTAACTGATGCAACAGATGTGGTACGTACTTTTTTAGTATTATATATTGATAAGGAGTTGAGGACGACTTGAGGGTGTAAGTTGGATGGTTTGGTAGCAGTAGTAGTTTAAATTTAAGTTCCAATGTACATGCGACTAGTAGCTAATAATTATTTATATATATACTTTCTCTCCTTTCCAAGTTACATGTAGTAGGTCATTTGGGCATTATCAAATTGGTATAAAATCTGACCTTCTTTTCAGTGCTGCAGCAACCATAGGTCACTGTTGCTACAATGTTTCATCTCTCACGGTGATGGCAGCTGCAACGGATGCAGCAATTCAGTGCAACCGAACGAACGGGCCTGTTAGCACATGCATTATTTGTCTTTAAACTTAATCAAAGTTAGAGAAAATCTGGCTTAAAACGAAGTTAATATGTGTGTTCCTACTGGAGTAAGTAACAATAATCAAACAACCGTGAAAAAAGAGGTTAATTTCGTTGCAACAGTAGCTTAATTAATGTACCTCGAAACTGTGACCAAGGAAGAAAGAAGAGACTTTCCAGAGTTGGCAAGAGAGAGAAAACATAGAAAGCTGTCTGGTCAGGTAGTGGCATACCCACGACACGATCACACGAGCGAGGTGAACTGCAGCTGCAGTGTCAGGTGGTAGTGGTACGTACTATGTAATAGGCCGGGTTATTAGTACACACACGAGTCGACACGAGCCAGCAATGTCCAAACTGTTGATTGATCCATCGATCGATCGCTGCATGCTGCATGCTGCAAGCTCTTGCGGCCTTCTTGGCGCCATGGCATGCTCATCTCGGCGGCGGCGCTGTTCCTCCTGTTCCTGCACAGTGGCTGTGGGTGTGGGCAGTCTGTAGCTGCATTGCATGCAGCCGGGCCGCCGCGCGCGGGGGAAGAGATGATAGATCAGCAGTATGTTCGTTTGGCTGTGGGCTTGTCGTAAATGATCGTAAATTTTTAGTCGGAGTAGTATTTTTCTCTCACACAAACCAGTCAGCAGTACTTCTTCACGAACCAACAATGATACGAACCAGCCAACCGAACAGGCTGCAGATCAGGAGACGAGCCAGGTCAGGTCTAGCTCGGTCCGGTCGGGTGTTGCAAATTACTCCTACTAGCTGCTCCCTCCCTCCTAAATTATAAGTCGTTCTAAAAATCTTCGAGAGTCAAAGTATCTCAAGTTTGATCACATTTATATAATAACATAATAACATTTATGATATTAACTAAGTATCATTACATTCTTCATTAATTCTATTTTTATATGATATCTATTTGATGTCATAAATCTTTGTAATTTTTTTTTAATTTTAGTCAAACCTGAGATGCTTTGACTCTCTAAAATTCTTGAAAAGATTTATAATTTGGGGTTGAGGGAGTAACTGCTAGCTGGGGCCCCGGCCCGCCCAGGAGTAGTTAGTGGTGGAACGGCCCTGATCTTAAAATGCCTGACACCAAACTGTCCTCGCTGGCTGGGCTTCTATCTGCGTTGGATAATAGATTATTTGCGGTGTATCAATGCGCTCATCGTCATAATATTTGCTAGGTTGGAGGAGTAATTACGTATGAATACAGAATACTCAGGCCGGGTGCCGACACCAGATTAGTACTGTAATGTTTTTGTAATAATGATGCAAGTTGTTCCGGATTCAAACTCATCACAGACAACACATCAGTGCAAAACTATTAGTACAATCAAGAGATAGCCGCTGCTAGAAACTCGCTCATAATAATTAGGCTGTTTTGGTGTCGTGCTCAAAGGATAAGGTTTGGTGGGTTACACTTGTCGGTCTAATTAAGGGCAGCAAGATCATTTCAAGTAGTTCCAATGCTCGTTCAGCGCGTGTTTAGTTCTCTGAATTTGAGAATTTGGGCTACTGTAGTACGTTCATTTTTATTTGGCAAATAGTATTTAATCATGGACTAATTAGGCTCAAAACGTTCGTCTCGCAATTTCCAACCAAACTGTGTAATTAGTTTTTTTCGTCTATATTTAATGCTCCATACACGTATCGCAAGATTCGATGTGATGACTACTGTAGCACTTTTTGAAAATTTGGGATGGGAACTAAACACAGCGTCAGTGCCTCTATCCGTCAAGAGATTAATGAAACAGATGAAATTAGTATACAGGTTTTTTTTTTTTTGCAATGGCGACAAGGAAATTCAGCAGTTTCAATGGCGCGGTCCCGTCCGCCGGCCGGCTAGCTGCGACGACCTGCAAGCCGTCGTCAGTTGCCGCGTGCTGCATGCTGCATGGCGATGGACTGCTCCTCGTACAAAAATTCAGCCCTTGTTTAGCCCTGGTTTAGTTCGCGAAATTTGGATTTTGGGTTACGGTAGCATCTTCGTTTTTATTTGGTAAATAGTGTCCAAACATTGACTAATTAGGCTTAAAACGTTCGTCTCGCAATTTCCCACCAAACTGTGCAATTAGTTTTTCTTTTCGTCTACATTTAATGCTCCATGCACGGGCCGCAAACATTCGATGTGACAGGTACTGTAGCAACTTTTTGGATTTTGGGGTCCAACTAAACAAGGGCTAGTTGCAAAAAAAAATTCCAAAAAAGTGCTACAGTATCCATCACATCGAATCTTGTGATACATGCATAAAGTATTAAATATAGATGAAAAAAAAACTAATTACACAGTTTGGTGGGAAATTACGAGACGAACGTTTTGAGCCTAATTAGTCCATAATTAAACATTAATTACCAAATAAAAATGAAAATGCTACCATAGCCGAATTCTAACTTTCCCCTCGACTGAACAGGGCTCAATTAACCTCGGTGGACACTTCGGAACATCGGCACATGCTCATCTGATTCATCCCTGACCCTGCGCGATTGACGACAATTCAGAGCTGCTGCTGCTCTGCCTCCCCTCCTGCTGCTTGCAGCATTATCAGTTTATCACCCGCTTGCTGCTCCTCTCTCGTCCAAAAGGAATATCATCCTCGGTATTATTCTCATTTTTCAAAGAGCAAATAAATAGTATCAATAATTTCGATTAAATATACAGAAGAAGTTACTAATATTTATAATGCATAATAATTGGTTATAATAATTGTAAAATATATCTTATAATAATATTTAGAGATATAAACATTGAAATATCATTAGAAGAACCATTACAAAAGTTACTATATGAGTTTAAATCAGTTTAAACGTGATATTTTTTTCTAGGACAGAGATAGTAGGCTCAAACCCTATATAGGACGCAGCAGTGAGAGTGCGAGACCGAAGAGCGGGAGTTGGCCGACAAAGGCGTGAATCCATACGGCCCGCTAGGTTGGTGGCTGCAGGACCGACACCTATCAGCATGTAAACGATCGTAAATTTTCAGTCAGAATAGTATTTTTCTCTCACCCCAAATCAGCTAGCAATAATAATCCACAATCGTATACGATCATATCAGCACCAGCCGAACAGATTGTATGTGTCCCACTGTCCCAGTCAATCCATCCATTATTCAGCAACCCATTTATAGCACTGTACTACTTCCCGTTTAGATTGTGGCGCGTATATCAAAGCTAGAGGTAAAGGACTAAAATGCCCCTGAGTAATCTGGACGACTCCTCTCCACCTCCGCACGTGGTCTGGTCCGCCTCTGCCTCTGCCTCTGCCTCCACGCCGGCGGCCCTCTCCACGTCGAGATGTGGGCGGAGGGGATAAGGCAGAGGAGGCGATGAAGAGTGGCGCTGGTGGCCCTCTCCGTCTCGGCACTGGCCGCTCTGGCTCTGCGTCGGCGCCAATCGGGTCCGCTTCGACGCCGACATGCCTTGGCAGAGGATGTGAGGGATGGTGGGGCGGAGGATGTGGCCAGGGCCGGGGAGGATGGGCGGTCGTCGCGGCTGCCTCGCCTAGCTAGGGCCTGCGCCCGACCTCGTCCATGGGTCGCCTCTGCCTCGGATCTCTGGGATGTCTTTTCAGCGAGATGTTAATGTCTCCTTTCCATCAACCATGTGCCTAAAAGTTTACAAGGATAAACTTCGTTAGGACCTACTATCTCTACTATACAAATTATTTTTACAATTTCCTCATTTTTTTAGAGTAGTCATCAACCGCCTCTGTAAATATTATAGTGTATACAAACTGTTTCCCGAAATTGATTTTCAGGGGAGGTTGGCTTAATTTATGTTTTTCCATGCATGTTTATACTTTTTGCTCTTTTGCATGGCACGTCCATCTGAGACGTCAATATGTGTTTAATTGAATCTTAGCTTAAGTTTTGTTAGTTGTTGTAGTCTATGTATTTCATTGGAAGAATAGCGCCATTAAATTTTAGAATGAAGTTAGAAAAATGCGAATACCCATCTCAAGTTGAGGACTTGAGTTCAAATAAGTAATCTACACCATAGCTAATCTAATTAGCTAAGCTACACTCAGTTTTGTATAATACTTGTTTAATTTGATCACCTTCCATCGGGTAATACTCGCTCTATTCTAAAAGTCAGGTTCGTTTTTCTTATAATCCGTACTTTTAGCTTATTTTTTCAGTTGGAACAGTGTTTTTCTCTCACAACAATTCAGTCGAAACAGTGTTTCGGTTTGTTTTTTCAGTGAAGCGAACGGGAAAAAAAAAATCTACCATCTCTCTTTCCTCGTGAAGCCATGTCACCGGGTACTGCAGCATACAATATTCAACATTGTTCATTGGTTACTGCAGCGAATGTTTTTCCTTTTCCTCTTTTTTTTCTCCTCCTTTCATGCAAGGTAACGAGTCGGTTTTTTTCACACGCGCGCAAAGCGCGGCGGGGTTACCTAGTTATAAGTTGTTATTGTTTTTTAGATAAATATTTTATTAGTATTTAAATATAATATACATTTAAGTGCATCGATAAAGTTATATATAAAAAAATAGAACTGACTTATAATTTAGAATAGGATGAAGTATATTACTTAGGCCCGCCTTAATAAATAGTTTCAGCGTTGTTTCCATACATAATGAAATAAAACTTGGATAAAACACTCGCTCTCAATGGAAAGTTTCATTCTATAGTTTTATGGGCATTTATTCTCATGACTCATAAAGAGTTGGTAATCGTGGCAAGAGAGTTTTATTTATATCTTCTTTTAAATACATTGCATGTCATAAAAAAATATTTATGTGGTAACTTATTTAATGTAGACGAGGGTCATAGAGTTTTTACTGAGAGTGGCCTTAAACGTGTGAGAGTCTGTGAGAGAGAAGGTGTCATCGAGCGTGGATGAGCGGACGGAGCCCTGAATGCTCGACAGCTGGGGACGCCTGGCGCCGGCTGGCACCAGCAAGGGCCAAGGCCGTAGGCAGAGCTGGTGGTTTACGCAACTGAATCACAGGAATTTGCAGTTTTGCACCGTCCGGCCCGGATGCTTGCTTGCAGCCTGCCTGGCCTCTGCTGGATCTGCCTGCCAAATTAAAGGATCAACAATGGCAAATGTTTGTAGTGCAGTGATACAGAGGTACGGAGTAACTGACAAATGACGATTAATTAAGATCCGCTTAAATCCCCTGAGAAATCATCATGAGGCCACGTTCTGAGCCAGTTTACTGTCGCCACCACTGCCTTTTTTTTCCAAGAAAGAAAAAAGAAATTTACTCCGTTAACTTACTAGCTCAGGTCAGCCAAACACAGAGTCACAGACTAAAAGGAAACCGAAGAGAGAGCCAGGATAAAGATAAACTGGTTGATTCCACAAAGAGCCCGTGGTTAATTCAGCCCACCCGGTAACTCCTAGTAACCTAGGCCTAGACAAAGCGTATTGGGCTCAAAAGGCCTTCGTGCGGTTGGTCCATAAAAAAATGGCTAAGACCCTGTTTGGATTTTGTAAAGATGCCATGGCATTAAGAAAGTGTAGTTGTAATATAATACTCATTGGAAGGCAAAACAATGATTTAGGGAAAAAAGTCCAGAGTGTTTAAAACTCAAAAAGACTATAATTTTAACAATACTATGGTTTTAAGAACCATAAAGTTTGTTTCCAAGCACTTCAAAGGACTCTAAAACCAGGGTATTTTACAAAACCAAAGATATTTTTATGTGCATGCATGTACAAGTGTCTGTGTCCGTAATATGATTTACAAAAAGAAAATTTCTCTAAAAACACTTTTTAAAGTACTCCCTACGTCTAGGAAAGAATGTAATTTTCGTTTTTCGAGGAGTCAAACAGTTTGAACTTTGACTAAATTTATATAAAAAACTACTATCACTCATGATATAAAAATAAGTACCGTTGGATTAGCTATGGAATATATTATCATAATAAATTTTGTTTGGAGACATAAATACTAATATTATTTATTATAAACTCAGTCGAACTTGAGTTACTTTGATTGGCACGGCTCCCATAATTGCATTCTTTCTTGGACGGAGGGAGTAATGTATCTAGAAAAACCAAAACGTCTTATAATCTGAAATGCAGAAAGATTATTTTAGAACAGAAATGTGAAGGATAATTTTTTTGGCATGTTGTTTCTTTATTTCCTTATATATGAAATAATAATAATGAATTTAGATAAAAAAAACACTTAAAATAAAGGAATCGTCTATCCGATTTACCCTTGGCTAAATAGGACGAGGTTTTCAATACCGTTCACCTAGCAGAGTTTAGCTACTAAATGGATAATCTGTATCAGAATCGAAACACTCAATATTTATATTGTGTTCGAATCTGAATACTCAAAGTTGGATATTTGATATGTATGTACTACAAGATGCGTATTCATATCCGACAAATGCATCATTATCTTTATCCGAGAAAAAAAATAACGTCATATTCGTATCCATATCTCCCTACTTGCCTTCCTACTTATAAATAGGAAGTTTTGGCTATGTCTATTTGTATATTTGTATTCATATTCGATCAAAGTGGGCAATGCAATGACCCTACCATACAGAAAGCCTAGGAAGCCTATGTCTAGAACACATCACACGTGGTCCCTACTTTTGTCTCAGTTTTCGCTTCTTGCCACCATGCACCAAGCCCTCTCTAGATTTTTTCCAGATTTCAAACTATCTAGGACTAATCAGCAAGGCTTGCGAGATATGTCTATTTGAATGGTAATTTGTACTCAATCCAGACTAGTTGCTATTTTTTTTTATGAGATCTTAATAAGCACTAATTTTACAGTCATATGATTGGCAATTTCTCGATTAGTGCCTAATTGCACATTTTCTCTAGCATTTGGTTACATGTTGATCTCCATAAGCATCTCTTAAACTGTTACCTGGTCAGGTCCAAGACGTACAAACTGAAGTGCCTGTGGTTCGATGGAACTGTATGGGCAAACAACTTTTCCATACATGCCATGAACTACTGGGCCGCTGCCTTTTTCTATTATGAAAAAAGAAAAGGAAAAAAAAAAGGACGAGGCCGCTGCTGGCTGCCCTCCGGACTCCAGTCCAGACCCGGAGCCCCCGGGCCGGGCCGCACCACCACCGAGCCTTTTCCACCTTTTCCACAGCAGCGGCAAAAAAAGAAAAAAAAAAAAAAAAAAAAACCCCGACAGGGAGAGAAGAAACGAAATCCCTTGAAAACCCCTCACTCACCCCCATCCGCCGCCGCTGCGCTCCCACGTCCGACCACGCGCGCGGCCGGCGGGCTATAGAGAGACCTGGCGGGCGGCCACCGGCGGGGAGCAGCACTGCGCGATCCTCACCGACGCCTCCACCTCCGTGGGTACTGGCCTCCTCCTCCTCTTCCTCGCCGTCGTCCTCGTCGTCCCCTCCCCTCGCGGAAACCATCGGTTGACGGGTGCTCGCCTGGCCTCGTTTCCCCCAGCTTCCCCGTCGCTGCGATCGGGAGCGGAGCGATCGAATCGGAATCCCTCCGTCTAGTCATGCCCGTTAGCCTCCTTTGCGCCTTTCCGTCCAGCCGCCCGTGGCTGCCTGGGTCACAGGGTTAGGCTCTCCTGCGTTCTTCCCCGCGCGAAATCACCCTCTGCCTGGGGTTGCGCTTTGTCTGCAAAGTCTGGGGTTTCAACGGGACAGCCCCGTGACGCGTGTCTCTGGCCTAGTCCGCGCCTGCTATGAACCTATGGTTGTTTACATTGGGATCAATGGTGTGTGGGAATTGTGTGGCCAGAAATCTGTCGCGATGTATGGTGAATGCTTGACCTTGTTTGTTTTCTAGGAATTTGAGTAGACCGAAACCAAACGAATCTGTCCGGTGAGACGTGATCATCCAATTGCGTATGCTTGCTTTGTTGATTGGCTGCCAATATCTTGCTTGCTTTCTCTTTTATTACGTACAAGGTGTCATTTATAGTTGTACTGTTTTTCACCATGATTTTTTTATCATCCCCTTCAAGTTAGTATCCTGAGTTTCAGCTACAGATCGTGTTATCGAATGCATCATCTGGCCATGCCTTGACTGATACCTTGTGATGGTTGTTTCATCAATATGTTAATCTGCTCTTAGTTTTTTTTGGCCATTACATCAAAATGTTAATCTTGACAACTTCATTGTACTTGTACTACTCAGTTTCAGTGAATTGATAATGTATGCTAATTTATGTTGAAGTCTGGGTATGTCTTCCTCAATCCTTAGTTCCTTGTGTATGTCATATTTATGAGTTGATAGTTTTAGCAACTGGATAGAAATAGGTTTATATGCGCAAGATATTCACATTGCAGTTTATAGTATCAAGTTCATATGTATCACTCATAGATCCTTACATCTGCAACGCGGAATCCATCTGTTCCAGAAGCACTTGCATAGCAAAAGATCTATCTTTGCTTCATTTCTTCTGTTATTGCTGAATCTAAAAAAATAAAAACTTGTGATACATTTTTAACTACTGCAGCTGCGTCAGAACAAAATAGCAAAATGAACGGCCACCTAAGCTTTGAGGAGGGCTGGAAAGTCCTGGAACAGGGGATTTTAAAATGCTCGAAGATTTTGGAGTGCACCAGTACAAGGCCTACTGTGAACGAGTACATGAACTACTATGAGTATGCTTCTACAGCTTCAAGATGCAATACATATCTTTACTATTATCCATGTGCTACTTAAAGCTGCAGCTCATCATTTGTTCCTCTATTATTCTAGTTGTGCTTACAAGATGGCTGTGCAGAAACAACATTACTGCCAAGAAATGTACAATGGTTTCAGGATGACGCTTGCAGAATGTGTCCGCACAATGGTACTATAATTATTATTATTTGTTTCTACTCCATAACCTACTGTAGTTGAGGTAAAATATTCTAGAATTGAACATCTCGAATTCTAATGCTGAAAAGGGATGACTAAAATCATGTCTGAAAAAGGACCACTGTGGGTGCAGTTCTTGCCTTTTTTATATCTCCTTGTGACACATGAGTCTGTGTTAGTGCCATATTTTTCCTCAGTTAAAACCCTGGCTAATAAATCTTTGATAGTATAGATCCACATCAACTATACCAGAGCTTTGCTGCCCGTAAAAAAAATGAAGCTTAGATCTACATTTGTACTATTTGCTGAATATTTATTACCTACAGTACTATTTGGTTTCTTTTACTATTGTGTTTTGCCCTTGATTTGAGGCAAATTACGAGCTGACACCAGCCGGAATTGCTGCAAAAGCCATCGTGTCTCTAATTGCCCTAGCAACAAAAGCAGATACATTTTCACAACAAAATTACACATGATTGTGATATGTTGATGTGATGTGAAATAGGCATGTGCTAATATTATAAATAAAGTGGATACGGTAGTGAACTACTATGGTTGAAACTTTAAAGTGTAATAATCTAATTTCTGTGCATATTTGTGTGGTCATGTACAAACATAACAAAACATTGCTGTTTCTTTACGAATTCTGGAGGAGAGGCTCATACCTAAATTTTCATTGACAAAGTAAAAAACAGTTTGTCACAAACAAAATAGATATGGATTAGAGTGAGAAAGCAGAAGATGTATTACTGTGGTTTCCCTGCTTTACTGTAGTGCCTCTGTAATGTCATTTTTATTACAGTAGACACTACCCTGATTTACTGTAGAACCACCATGGTATCATTCCTATCGAAATACCCCACTTCAGATATACTCCATGTATCTGTGTACAATTCAGTTTAGAGATGCTTACCAAGTTAATTGAGTTTGGCAAGGATATCTTCCTTTACCCCCTGGCTTGACATTTTTCACTCTTGTTTGTTTATTAGGTTCTGCCCCATCTCATGCACAAGCAAAATGACAGCTTTTTCAGAGAGCTTGTGAAAATGTGGTCAAACTATTGCATCATGATTAGATGTGTAACTGGCTTCTTCAGCTATTTGGACCGCTGCTATGTGGAGCAGTACAAACTACCATCACTTAGCGATACTGCTGCTACTGCTTTCTTTGGTCCGGTGAGTATTATTCAAGAAAATGTTTTGCTTCCACATTTCCTCCTGCTTGTGAAGACTGCTTACCCACTTCTCTGTCTGCAACTTCTTATGTCCTTTGCCCATCTGCTAGGTCTTTTCCTACTTCAATGATGAAGCAAGAACTGCTCTTCTTACTCTGGTAATTTCTATCTTTCACCCTTTTTTTTCTTCAACGCATTCCTTCTGTACATGACATCCAAGTTGATCCTAGATCCAACGAGAACGTGATGGAAGCATGATGGATTCGAGCCTTCACGATGTTATGCATGGCATATGTTGTTCCGAAGTCAAATCCATAATGCAAAATGCTTTTCTTGATGAAACATATGGCTACTACTCCATGAGAAGTTCTGAATGGATTAGGCACTACTCTTTGCCAGATTACCTTGCTAAGGTCAATATATTTATAATATTGTATGAGTTGATGCCGTTCTTCTACAGCTTGTAGACACTGCTGATTATGTTGTCTACAGGTTGAGGAAAGTATGGAAACAGAAACCAAGAGGCTGGCTTACTATCTGGAAATTTCAAGTGGGGACAGCTACCCGCTCTGTTTGCAGGTTTCTTTCTACTGTCACGTTAACACTATATGTCGCTCCTGCTTCTGTTAGAAGTAGTACCATACAGTTGATGTAGGCTATCCTGTGTTGTTGTTATGTTTGGTTTCCTTGCCCAAACTTTACTAGACTTGCACGTGGGCAAGGAAATTTGATTTTGGACTAGCATTTCGTTATGAACTCCAAATCCCTTGTTCCTTGTTTATTTCCCAATTTATGCGCCCTCTACACTTGGCTACCTGGAGTGAATTGTTAAATAGGAAAGTGAAATCTGCTGTTGCCTAGGCTTTATTGGAATCCTTTACATTGCATGCATGCAACAAACATGAGACAATTTGCTGATTTTACTCATTGCAGGCTGTAAATGCTCCATTGATGGAAACTTATGTCAATTATGTGACAGAGAAACAAATCAGTGGTCAGCTGACGCTTGAAACGTACAAGGTAAATTCAATTGCGCTACCTGTTACAGTACCACAGTTTAATGGTTAGTTTGTTTGTTTTTTACTAGCTTGCATCTGATCCAATCCTTCGTTCATTGCAGACTGTTGAGGAGGAACTGCTTGGCAGATGCAGTAGCTTGACACTTGGTTGATCGGACAGCAGTTATTTGGACCGAGTGGAGTGGGAAGGCAACTTTACCTAACATCCATCCATGACCCAGCTTACATACAGGAGAGTTTTGGAACATGGCTTGCCTGAAGTACAACTTTTGCTGCAGCTCATTTTTGGTACTGCTCAAAGCTACCCAGCTTACTCGTAGTGTAGACTTGTTACAGGCAAGATTTAGCTGCCGATACGAATGCACGACTCAGTTGAGATTTATGCGGATGACATTCGTGATTCCCAGGATCTAGGGCTGTCAGCTCAAGCGTCTTGACCCTTTTGCCTCATCTTGCATGTTATTTGGCAGAAGAACCGATACCCTTGGAACTGTACATGATGCTTGATCCCTGTGATCAAGATGCTCGTTTCTGTGACTATCATCTTAGTACTAGCATATACTATGCCAATGTCCGCTCTGTCACTTGTGCTTCACTGCCGGGGGGAGATTGTTGCGAATGCCTGCTCACAATTTGTTTGAGATCAGTAGGATGAATGATGTGTGCCTGTTTCGATATCTTTGGTTGACAAATCTTAGCTAGTCTGCCTTCTCCATAAATTGCGTTGGTGTTTGTGTTTGTGTTGCAGGCTTTATTATTGTTCTCCAATTCTGATGAAGCCGGATTCATGACAGATTGCCCCCTTCAGGTCTGATACCGTGTCTAGAACATGGGTATCCTATTCGGTTGGATAACATTAGTTATCCAAGCATGCCCATATTCTTCCCTCTGGTCTTCCTTAGGGCCTGTGCGGTTACCTTAGAATAGACACCTTGAATGATTCCTAGCCGGAACCATTGTCTAATTTGTATAACATTGATCAGCAAAAATAATTCCTTCCTCATTCCACACTAATCGAACATGCCCTCAGGAGGTCCACTTTTTTTTCTGTCGCCCTTATCTTCCAAGAATGATGATGTGTTTGGAAAAAAAAAAAACATATCACAAGCTTTTGGAAAAGCGAGCCGTCCTAATTCTCCTGCCTTTTGGTGCCGCTCCCATTATCATCTTCTGCACCTCATGTTCATGGTATCTCAGGAGATAAGCTCGGCCGGTCATCCCATTCCCATGTAGGGTCATGGACTTGATGGCCAGAGTTCAAAGCAGCTTTGCCTGTGTACTTTGACGTAAAATCAGCTTTGACACGTGTTGCACAGTTGCAAGACACAGACTGGTGCACTCAGCAACACGCACCAAATACAACAGTAACTCTTGTTTTCAGATAAGAAAGGTGATTGATACGGCACTGCATGCTTTCATTAGTACAGTTGTTTGCTTTTGCAAACTTGCAAGCACAGGTAGATGCAGCTTTGACCAAATCATGTGCAACTACCGGTACAGGTTTCCTGAGGAGCCGTGGCGTTGTGCTCTCCGGCCGGCGGATCAATCTTGGCGAACTCGAGCGTCTTCTTGCCCTCGAGCCTGCTGGTGACGTAGTGCCGGCTGTACTCGCCGTGGTTGAACCTCCGGTACCGGCACGGCGCCTCGTCGGTGACGAACTCCGGCAGCGGTCCCAGCTCGACGTCGTAGGCCGGCGCGTAGAACGTCACCACCGACAGCCGGTCCTGCTCGCCGTTCACCACCGCCCGGTGCTCCACGCTCTTGTACCTGCCGTTCGTCAGAACCTGCACACGCAGCAGCGTGGTCAGTGTCGAGTGGTGTGTTGGACAGAATCACAGAAACCAAATGCGAATTCTGCTCGCCTCAAGGGTGTCGCCGAGGTTAACGACGAGAGCGTGCGGGACGGGGTGGACGGGCACCCAGGCGCCGGCCTTGCTGCGCACCTGCAGGCCGGCGCAGCTCATGTCCTGCTGGAGCACGGTGACCGCGCTGCCGTCCGAGTGCGCGCTGAGCCCCATGACGAGCTCCGGGCGCGGGCACGGCGGGTAGAAGTTCATCCGCACCGCCTGCACCGCCTCGCCGAACATGTCGCCGAACGTGGCCGGCGCCAGGCCCAGCGTCTCGGCGATGTGCGCCAGCAGCCTCCCGCAGAGCTTCCTGACCTCCGCGGAGTACGCCTCCAGGGTCTCCCTGAACCCGGCCGGCGCCGTCGGCCACAGCTTCGGCGGCCGGATAGACGCCGGCTCCACGCCCAGCGCCAGCATGTTGCACCAGTCCAGCTTCTGGTCCTCCGAGAAGACGAACGCGTGGCCGTACCCCTGGATCCCGCCCGGCGCCATGTGGTACTTCTCCTTCTCCTCCAGCGGCAGCATGAAGAACTCCCTCGCCAGCTTCTCCATCTCGTCCAGCAGCTCGTGCGCGATGCCATGGTTGACAACCTACACACACGCATGCAGACCAATTCCATCTCAGCATGACGCGCGATGAATCGATCAACAACCCGGCCGTCACAGAACGCCGGCCACCTGGAAGAAGCCCCACTCCTCGCAGGCGAGCCTGAGCTTGTCCAGCTCGTCGCCGTGCGGGAGCTCGCCGACGTCGATCACCGGTCGTCGCTGTCCCTGATGTACCGATCCGGCACCGTCGGCAGGCCCGTCCGGTGCAGCTCCTGGACGTCGTCGACCTGGCCTATCTTGATCTCATTCTCAGCGGCAGCCATGGAACGCATATGCTCCAATGCAACAAGATCTTGCTTGCATACCAAGATGATCTTTGTCTTGCATTGAATCTTTGTGGGAGGTGGCCATATATATAGGGGGGCCAAGATTTTTCATAGCCGTCCGTTTCTTTTGACAAGAGGAATTATTTGCTTGTCCTGCTTTGATCATCAACTTGGTCACTAGCTTAGTGAAAGGAGAGAAGGTGTCATTGGGCTGGCCTACCACCATATATGCTCCACGCATCTGCCATCTATTACGGACTGTGATTGACCACTGTTGCACTGCATCATCAGCATGTTGCCGCCATAGTGCAGTCCTGTGCCACATGCATGTGAGCTCAGTCATAGGCTCATAGTCATAGCTCAGTGGTGGCAGGCAGCATCACCAAGACAGGCAGACAGCAATTCAACATACTGTTACCGATGATCATCCTTGACGACATGCATGTAACATTGACACATTGTAACCTGATGATGGATGATCGGTCGTAAACAAGAACCCAAGGTTCAGAGAATCTGCGTGTGCTGATGAGGTCACAGACTCACAGCCATAGCATAGCATTGTCCACTGACCAGTCCACCACCAGCGGTCCTTCCTCCATCCCAAAATAACCGTAGATATTGTATTTCGAAAAATTATTTTTGAAAAAGTTTAACTAGATTTACAAAAGCATTATCAACATTTATATTTATTTTCTAACATATTTATTATATAATTATAATATATTCAATTACTATTAATCTAATAATGTTTGTTATAAATCATAAATATTAGTATATATATGTGATCAAAATTTTAGAAAAATGAATCATGAAATAGTTATTTTAGACTAGAGGGAGTAATCTGCATGCTCGAATCGAGGATGAAGCTGGCAACCACAGACACAAGGGAGTAATCTGCAGACGCCACGGACTGGAAGCGAGGGAGCATTGCTATCTCTGTGATCAGGTGCCGGAAACCATCGAACACATAGTCGTCACATGCCCATACACCAGGGGAGTATGGAGCCTAATCTACCAAGCCTTCGGACTTCGGTCATCAGCTTCCGCAAGGTTCAGCAACAATCATCGACTGGTGGCAGTGACTGCGCTCTGACGATTGGACCGGCACCCAGTGCTCCGGCATGGACTCGCTGTTCGCGCTGGTTTCCTGAGAGGTTTGGAAGCAAAGGAACGCGCGGTGCTTCAGGGATGCTGCGCTGCAACTGATTGAGGAGCTCATCCCGATCATCCAGGCCGAGGCCGACAGATGGATGCAGGCGGGTGCAGCAGGAATGGCGAGCCTGAGAGCGCAGCAGCAAGGCTAGTGCAAAGCCGGCTCAGGCCACTTGTACTGTAAAATCCTTCTTCTTAATACAAATACAAATGATACGCAACGCTCTTGCGTATTAAAAAAAAAGTTTTGCAGTGGTTTGAAAAAAAAAGTTTTGCGGTGGTTTGAAAAAAAAAAGAGATGTAGAGGGAAATCGAGTGGTACAAAAATAGAAGATATCTAAAAAAGGTGCTCCGAAGTATCGAATAAGTAGAGATAGTATAAAATAGGTACTTATATTATTTTTTCAATAACTTATCAAAGATTTAAGGATTTCTTTATTTAGAACATAGGAATATCACACGAATCAATTTATTTTCATGGGGAAACACGGGAAATATAAAAGTCTTTCATTCCAAAAAGGGTCTGAATTGGCAAAGTCACTCTGCCCTGCCCACGGCTTCAAGTTTAGACCATATAGCCCCCAACCCACTAATCTCTGCTATAAAAGCGGTGTGAGCCAAAGGATTTATTTTATCCCTAAGGTCAGTAAAACAAAAATATATCATTATTTTCATGATTTTATCTTCTATACTGAGATATAACATTATATTTGTAATGTCACTGTTTTTTGACTAAAGAAATATCCTTTCTCGATATATAACATTTATACAAGTCGCTTCTTCATATTTGGGAATACAGCAAACACCAATGAAAATACGAGACAAGTTTCAATCCTGACTACATGCTTCATATTCCTTTTTTATGATTACCATCTATTTATACTTATTTGCTTTTCTCTCCTAAAAGAGTTTTAGCCTAACTATTTTTTATTGTTTTTCTTGTTCCAAGAAATATACAAGTACAAAGGTTTTCTAAACATTTGATATAGGTTAAATTCAAATTCTATTGGATGCAATTTTTTTATCTATTTTTTAAATAATGATACTAAAAAAATTGCATGATTCAAATGAAAATCTTTCAAAATGATTCCACACCCGTGGGAAATATTTGGAGCCATTATCGAAACACTAGACTTTGCAACCCTGCTTGTTGGTGGACTGATGGGTGGGCCACATAGGGGGGCTGCTAGGGTCCGCTGAATGGACGCTAACAATGCACCGGCCGACAGCGCGCGCCTGCGCGCAGATCCCTGGCACCAGAAATAATTAGCGCACAGATAAGGGCCCACCACATGCACGAACTAAAAATAATAATAATTATTAAACCAAATATCCAAATTAAATTCTAATTACACCATAAGGTTTCTTGCGATAAATCCTTCAAAATAAGATCCCACATGGATATATTTAGGTCAATTTTTATTAACGAACATTTACCTTATAAAGATATAACACTTTTTATTGAGCAGAGATGATGTTCTAGATTCAAAGAACAATGTTCTGTCTTTGTAAGAAAAATATTCTAGGTTTAGAAGAACAATATTCTAAGTTTTAGGTTCATAATATTGGTATTATAATATACATAAAAATAAATAAGTAAATACATAACATAAATAAAAAATATAAAATCTAGAGCAAAGCATTTGGAAAAAATAAAAAAATTGTAATAATAGAGAAAAAATAAAAAAGAATATCACATGGATACTTTTCAAACATCCTAAAATATACTATAGATTATCACATGTATACGAAGTGAACATCACTAAATACACCATAGAACATCACTTAATACATTATAGAATATCGCATATATATTACATGAACATCACTAAATACATCATAGAACATCACACGTATACTGTCTAAAACATCACAAAAAAACATCATAGAACATCGCATGTATTAACGAGAACATCACATGTATATTACGCGAACATCGCAAAATACATCATAGAACATTACATATATACCACTTGAACATAAAAAAAAACATCACATGTATAACACGTGAACATAAAACACGTAGACCATCACATTATACTACATAAACATCAAAAAACAACATAGAACATCATAAAAAATAATAAGAAATAAAAGAAAGGAAAAATATAAAATAATAATAATAATAATAAACACATAAAACATAAAAAATGAATGATGCACGAAAGGAAAAAAAGAAAAGAAAATAAAATAAAAAAGAAATGAAACAAGAAAACAAAATAAAAAATAAATAAAACGTCGACACCAACTATCCAGCCTGGTTGTGGGCCGGCCGCATCGTGGGCCGTCCACGCAAGCAGCATCCGCGGAGGGGGCACGCAGCATCCGCAGCCCCCGCAGCCCCACCAGAATGTAGCATCCGCAGGTGAAAACAATTGCGTGGAAAATCATCGGCGGGTCGTTCAGGTCAGAACGTTCGGACCCGAAGAATTCCGGCCACACAGAGGGCCAAGTGTTAGCACACCAGCCTTTTTTTTTAGGGGAAGCACACCAGCTTGTGATGGCAAAATACCACGCTGCTCACACAACACTGGAGCATCCGAACGAAAGGCAAAATTGGCCTTTATTTCCGTCGGGCTAGCATGCAACAGTTGATTGATTACTACTTAGCTCTGGGCTGGATCTAGCCGCCAATGGGCTACCTGCGCATCCACGCACGTGATCCAGGCCCGCGAGAAGCTCTCATCCTCCAGGCTCCAGGTGGGCCGTCACACACTCATGGGCTGGCCTTGCTTGTCCATGGACGTGGCCAGGAGGCACACCTGCTTTTCAACTCTTGCAACATTTTCAATTTTGCCAAGTTTAGAAAACAAAATATAATAGTTTTTTTTTTCACAATATGAACGCAAGCATTCATGTACATGCACGTATACTCGTCCCTATGAACACACCACTGACGCACACACTCTGCCACTATGAGCATCTCTGCAAGACTGAGCCGATAGATTTTTGCGATTGATAGAATCAACATAGATGTCTTGTTGTCGACGGATGCATCGCCTACCAACAAAAGAATAACAAATAAATCTAAAAAAATATGAGCGCCCATAGCAAACGTAATACTTGAACCTAGATGGATTTATTCCACCAAAGCAAGGAACCTAATCAAATGAACTACGTTCAATTCACAAAAAAAAATAGTTTGACATTAGTATAGAAAACTCCTATTTCGCAAAAAATAGTGTCTGAAAGGGTGAAGTGGGGATATTGAGTTTGGTTAATGTTAGTGTTGCTTATAACTAACCGGAGGCTTTTAGATGCATGAGTAGTGTTGGAAAAACATGTTTTTTTTATCTTAGCTTTGAAATTTGAATGTGCAGATGATGGATGTATATCTAATATTCTCATCCACCTCTCCCTCCTCCCGTTCTTTCTTTTCTTAGTCAAAGTTACGTTTTGGATATCGTGTCAAACTGTCAATGTCAAAACAACAAGAATTAAATAACTTGACGGAGCAAAAAAATTTCTCGTAAGAGCATTACGTATCACTATCATTGTATTAAGAAGATAGAGGTTATAATGTTACAAGCGGTCTGGCCACCGTGATGTGCTACATTATGACTATTACAAACCAGGGATAGCTCCTGAGTTAGCTACCGATCTGCAAGCGCGGCCAACCCTTTTGCCCCAGCGTTGATCCACTGAACGGCTTCGGCCCTAATTGTCTGGAGCAGCTCGTTCATCGTGGACAGAGAGCTCCCGAAGCATCGGGCGTTTAGTTCCTTCCATACTTGCCATGAGACCAGCGTAAACAAGCTGTCGAATCATGCTCGCTGTTGCCCGGACCATAGAGCTCGTAGCCGTCGCCACCAACGCTTGATCGTGAGCTGAGGTTGCGGCATTTGCATTCCAAGTGCTTGAACAATGAGGTGCCATAGTTCCTAGTGAAAGCACATGATGCAGTGATATGGTCTCGGGCCAATTGCATTACTGCCCTTGTTTTCAACTCTAACTCCACCTTTGCCTCTATTTTTTTTTAACTTTGCGGATTTGCTCCTATTTTTTAATCTGAAGCTTCCACTTGCCCCAATTCTGTGAAGGAGAATTAACGGTGGTAAGTGAAGACCGAAAAGACACAAATGCCCTTGACATGAATGACAACACATATTTTTTTGTAAATATCAAAATATAATAATTTGCAAGCCATCCACGCAACTTATATTTTTGTGTAAATATTGTAATATTTTGCAAGCCATCCTTGAATTTCATCATCCATTTCAGCCATCCTCGCAAGCCTGCAACGCAGCGCCGCCGACAGCCTGCAACTCTCCATGCCTCAGTGCCACCGACCTGCTACGTCGGGCCACGCTGGCCGCCCAGCCCCCATGCCGCGCTGCTAGCAGGGCCGCACGCCCCACGCCACCGCGCCTAGGCCCCCGTGCCGCTGGCCTACGGAGCCGCCTGCCCGGCACGCCGCGCCACCAGCAGAGGCCTTGCGCCCCCACGCCCCGCGCCGCTGCTCTGCGTGTGCCGGCCGCTAGCCGCACCGACCCCGCGCAGCCGGCCCTATTTCCTCACGGCCACGGAAGAAAGGCCAAAAGTAGAAGAGGAGGACTGCATCTTTTGGATAAGAGAGGGGTAGTATAGTCTTTTCCCCTTCCTTCATTTTTTTCCAAACATTTTTTTTAATTCATTATTTATCGGCAGCTCACGGACCTGAGAAACAGGGGTAAACCACAGCTTTGTATTCAAAAAGTAGGGACAAATATGCAAACTTAAAAAAATGAGGGTAAACGTGCAATTAGAGTTGAAAACGAGGGCAGCAATGCAATTATCCCTATGGTCTATTGTCTCTTGCTCTTAGTCACGGAGGAAGTATGTGTCTCGCGTCTCTAAGCCATGTCTTCTCAGGCGGTCTGTGGTCCTGTGGCGTCGATAGAATGCCAACCACATGAAGATCTTCACCCTGTTCGGCGGGGGCTAAAACGATCGTATACAATCGTAGATTATTACTGCTGGCTGGTTTGGTGTGAGAGAAAAATACTGTTCTGGCTGAAAATTTACGATCGTTTAAGACCGAGCTAACAGGCTGCTTAACACGTAAGGGCCCCCCGGTCTTCCAAATGAGTTGGTGGCCATTGAACCTGGTTGAACCCGCGTGCAGCATGGTGTAGGCGGATTTGGCAGAGTAGCGGCCATCTGGTGTCCATC
Organism: Miscanthus floridulus; assembly: GCF_019320115.1. Taxonomy (NCBI): domain Eukaryota; kingdom Viridiplantae; phylum Streptophyta; class Magnoliopsida; order Poales; family Poaceae; genus Miscanthus; species Miscanthus floridulus. The sequence goes on from NC_089584.1 coordinate 145,219,320, forward strand.
TCCAAATCATCCTGTCTGGTTGATCACTGAGTTGCACGTTGATCATCATGTTCCAGAGTTCGAGGTACTCGGCAATGGCTGCAGTAGATAGCGCACCTGTTATGCTGTGCGCCCAATTGTTGTTAGTCAATCCTTCTCTTACAATTTGCCTTGCTCTACTTCTTTGAGGCACCAGCTGTGTGAGATAAGGGGCAATGTCAGAGATGCAGTCGCCGTTTAGCCACCGGTCCTCCCAGAACAGAGCTTGCCGGCCATCTCCAAGAGATGTGAAAGTGGATGCCCTGAAGAATGCATGAATCTTAGGGGCTGTGTTGATCGGCAGCTGGCTCCAAGCCCGGTCATGATCGATCTTCTAGAGCCAAAGCCACCGTGTTTGAAGAGCAAAGCCGGTTAGTCTGAGGTCACTAACGCCCGTTCCGATCAAGTCTGTTGGTTTGCAGATTGAAGGCCATGCTACCAAGCATTTGCCTCTGACAGATTCATCCCGGCCAGCCCATAGAGGTACGGGTAATTTGCGTGCCACTGCTTCAACTAGTGATTGGTACTCCGGTTTTGGGATCTTCTTGGTGCTTAGGGGCAACCCGAGGTATTTTAGCGGGAATTACTTGACCTGACAGTCGAGAATTCGAACGATTTCGTCCAGAGTGTCCTCCCCGCCGAAGATGGGCGTGACTGAGCATTTGGCGAGGTTTGTTCTTAAACCGGAAGCCTCTCCAAATACCTGACAGCCGAAGGGAGCAAAATGGGTAATATATAGTAGTAGCTTTCCTCTAGATTGGGAACACATTAAGCCCTCTTATACAAATTCACCAAATCAAGTATTTTGAATAGTAGCCTACAAATTGGCATGTTTTGAGGTGGTACATAGCTTTCTCTTACAAAACCCTACAAGCTGTCAATTTTCAGTGTCTAGTTTTCACCTTTATTTGTAGTTGGCTGCAATGGCAAGTTTTAATGTGGCACGTGTATGAAAACCACACAACATATAGCCAGCCCAAGAGCTCCTTTTGAAATGGAAAGTTTTTCGAATTGGCACATATCAAAACTGCAAAATTTCCAGCCTTAGGACGGCTAATTTCTCCTTTTGGAATGGCAAATCTTTTGAGGTAGCACATACCAGGTATTTTGCCAGTGTTTATACATTCAAAACGAGAGAACAAAGGGGCGTCAAAAGATTGTGGAATAAGTAAATTCGAAAAAAAAGGCCATGATCTTTTGTAAAAAAACAACCATGCATGCTCTGGTTCATTCACCACATTAAATGAAATCAGGAATCCACACGCGGCCACGGCGCCACCAACCCCAGGTGGGTTGAATGAGTACACTGTAAATTGAGGTGTCCGGGTGTGTTCATAGTACATTTGCATACAAACACAGCTAACCAGGTGCAAAGTTCTTCTTCCATTGTCCTTTGGCGATTATGCAAGGCTTTGCTCCTCTGGTTGTTGGGGCCATTGTTGTTGGAGTTTTTGCCTCCCTTTTTCGGGTATGTTGGATTGCTTAGCTTCTATAACCCTCAAGTACCGGCGAAGTAGTCATATAAAAAGACTTTCGTCTGTTTAAAATTTTGGTGGTTCAAAAAAGCAGAGCTTTCATGTTTCTTGATGGTGACTGAAAAAACTATAGCACTATATGCAGTGCTGTACGTGTTTGTATTGAATTTGAAAATCATGCAGAGAGTTTTTTTTTTCATGGCGGAATTACATGTAGTTGTGAACTAAACCGGATACATAGCTAGATGCATGATACCGTATCTTTTTTTATTAAGTGCTGTAAGTATCGTGTGACATCGTAGACTTTATTAAAAAAAAACTCGATCCGCGGTGGTCAGATAGCCCTGAGTATTCCGGTTAAAGAAGAAGATCTTATCATGCAGATAAAAAAACTCTTGAATCCCTGCCCCACCCTTATACGTCGGCAATACAGCTCCGTGAGAGATGAGCTGGCCACAGATCTGTGCTTTGGATGTGGGACAGATGAGTACCTGATCACTAATATGGTACTCCCTCCGGTTCTATAAAACAAGTCGTTTTGGACATCGACACGGTCTTTAAGAAATGACTTTGACTGTAACTTTTTGCTATAAAATATTTATAAAATATAGTCAATATATACTTTTATGAAACTACATTTCAAGATGAATCTATTTACATCACTTTTATATTTTTAAACTCAACCCAAAAGAAGTTATTTGTAGTCAAAGTTTAAAATGTTTGATTTAAGACAACCTCAAAACGACTTGCTTTAGAGAACCGGAGGGAGTATATGATAGGAATATAAATGCAGGGAAATCTCCAATCTATACATCTGTTTGAAACTAGTTTACATATATGTTTTATTATTAATGATAATGAGCAGTTACACGGTTGCAATGCATGCAGGTGTGCATTCCTATGGCGTGTGCTACGGCACGGTAGCCGACGACCTCCCGCCGCCGAGCGAAGTGGTGCAGCTCTACAAATCCAACGGCATCAGCAACATGCGCGTCTACTTCCCCGACATCAAGGTGATGGAGGCCCTGCGCGGCTCGGGCATCGGCCTCGGCCTCGTCCTCGGCGTCGCCAACGAGGACATCGACAACCTGGCCTCGTGCGCGCCGTGCCCGGCGTCGTGGGTCCAGACCAACGTCCGGCCCTACCACCCGGACGTGAACATCGCGGTCGGCAACGAGGTCGACTCCCCCGCCGCCGCCCAGACCATCCTCCCGGCCATGCGCAACCTGCAGGCCGCCCTGGCCGCGGCGGCGCTCGACGGCGACATCAAGGTGTCCACGTGCGTGAGGCTCTACGTGGTCACCAACACCTTCCCGCCCTCCAGCAGCGTGTTCGCGCAGCCCTACATGGCGGACATCGCGCGGTTCCTGGCGGCCGCCGGCGCGCCGCTGCTCGCCAACGTGTACCCGTACCTCGCGTACCGGGGCAGCAACCCGGGCGACGTGAGCCTCAGCTACGCGCTCTTCCAGCCGGGCACGACGGTGAGGGCCGGCGGCAGCGGGCTGGTGTACACGAACCTGTTCGATGCCATGTTGGACTCCGTGCATGCCGCGCTCGGGAAGGCCGGGGCGCCCACCGTCAGGGTCGTCGTGTCCGAGAGCGGCTGGCCGTCCGCCGGCGGGGACGCGGCCACCGTGCAGAACGCGCAGACGTACGTCCAGAACCTGATCGACCACGCCGGGCACGGCACGCCCAAGAGGCCTGGGCCGTTGGAGACGTACGTGTTCGCCATGTTCAACGAGAACCAGAAGCCCGGGGAGCTGACGGAGAGGAACTTTGGGCACTCCTATCCTAGCAAGGCTCCGGTTTATCCCATCGTGTTCCGACACTGAAAACAAGAATTCTGCTTTAATTTCGTTCAAATTCAAAATAAAGTTGTTATGCGATACGAAGCTAACTATTTTTTTAGAGGACAACGCGTACACTTATATTTCAAAGAACAAGCATTGTAAAGTTGCAAGAACGTAAGAATTTTCATTTATACTTTTTTGAGGAAAAGGATTTTCATTTATACTAGTATACTTTGTGGTGCCACATGTCCATTTCTATACCGACACCAATAATTCGTGAACGATCATTCTATTAAAAAATACTCTCTCCGTCTCAGGAAAGAAGGCGCAACTCCCTTTGGCACCAAGACCAATAAGTAAATTAACGCTTACACATTAAAAGTGTTTTGGTTCTTCATCCAATTTACTATAATGCCGCATGCATGCATGTAGAAACAGTCTAGCCAATTAGCTTCCAGCATTCATGCATGCATGTTGTACAAATGCATTCCTGAGGAAGCTTAGGAGTCAGATTTGGTCCTGCATTAGTTGTTACATGCGGGAGCTAAAGTGCAGGCGCATGTTGCATGCCGGAGCTAAAGTGCAGACGCCTTGTATCATGGGACTAAGAAAAAAACAGTTACACCTTATATTCTGGGACAGAGGGAGTAACGATCAATATTCCAACATAATAAATTTTTCATTTTTGGTAAAGTACGGTGCGCACTGCAGAGCGTAGGTGCCTAGCCGGCTCCCTCGTCCCTTTGTGGGTATGTGATGTCATCCTAGGAAAATATAATGGTCTTGTTCGGTTTACCCCATATTCAGCTTGGTCGGCTTATTTTTTCAGCTAGAACAGTGTTTTTCTCTCACAATAATTCAGTCATAACAGTATTTTTCAGCCAGTTTTAGCCAAGATTCAGACCAGCGAACGGAGCCAATATATTTATTTCAAAAATTTATAACTTTCGAATTGTACATCTATTTTTAATTTCGTCTGCACCAATATGTCCTACGTGACGAGATGAATAAAACTAAACCCTGCTTGTATATGTTTCGAATAATTTTATTCCAGTAACAACTTATGTATACTAACTTATAACGTATAACCCATAACATATAACTTATAACATATAAGTTATGTACGCAAGTTGTACATAATAACTTATATACACAAGTTGTGTTTGATAACTTTTATACATAAGTTGTGTTTCATAACTTTTGTGTTTTAAGTTTTGGTATAAGTTATAAGTTAATTCGTTCCTTTTTGTGTTAATAACTTTTGTGTATGCAAGTTTTGATATAAGTTATAAGTTAATTCGTTTTTTTGTGTTTAATAACTTTTTGTAAATAAGTTGTGTTCCATAACTCTTAAGTTCCTAGTTTTTTCGCATAAGTTGTATGCTATGAGCTATATGTTATATGTTATAAGTTAGTACATGTAAGTTGCTACTAGAATAATTTTTTTCGAAACATATGAAAGTGGGGTTTAGTTTTGTACGTCTCGTCGCGTAGAACACATTGGTATGGACGGAATTTAAAATAGATACGCCGTTTAGAAGTTATAGCAATTTGAAATAAATGTTTTGCTTTTTTAAGTATGCGTCAGCGGTGACGTGTGGTGGAAACATATATCATGCAATGCAGCAAAAGGGGCAACGTGTGGTGGAGACGCTGTCGGATCATTCGCCGGACTACAATCCAGTGAATGATGGTGGGAATGGAATTGGGTTTTTATACGTGTCCCATTCCACTCCTCTCTAGACCTCGTGTCTGAACGACCCACTGTAGCTTTGAGCCAAGCTGCTTTTCGATCTCGGTTCAGAACCAACAACCGAGATACCGAGACTAGGGAACTAAAAATGAATCCCTCTACTTGAGGAAAAATCAGCGGTGACGGTCCATATGGAACACTTATAGACACTCAACATGGATTCACAACACGTGTCCATGTACCTATATTCAACATATGTCATGTCAAAAATTCATCGTGTTCTTTTTTTGATGCATAATGGTATTCTGCATGAGCCAGACTGAGAAGCCCTATTTACCCTTGCTCGACAAGCCCGACCATAGTGAATTGAAGGTGTAAATGAACTATTAGTACATATTAGCAACTCTAAATTTATTAATGGAATTAATAGTTAGCAAATCTCCAACTAATAATTAGCAGGTTTATTAGAAGATTTATTAGCAGATCTGACTCTGCTAATTTTTAATGCTAAATGGATTTCAAACCGGGCATTTATGATCCACCCTATCACGACAGGAGGAGCGAATGGACGGAGAAACAAATCACTTTCTTGCTCGCTCGTACCTTGAAGGCAACCCGGCCGTCGAATTTTAGCAGCAGGGTTCCACGAAACCATCCATCCTCTCGGATCCACTGGTCCGCTCCGCACCTGTGCCGCAGCCGCGATCGGATGCGATTTTTCGGTCCGGTTCGGCTTAACACTATTTTTCTCTCATAAAAATTCAGAAAAAAATATTTTTTTATCAGTTTCGGTCAAGATTCGGCACGGAGATCGCTAGTATATACTCGTAGTCCGCAACAAACCAAAACAAAACCATTTTACGCATCCATCAGCATCACGATGTCTATCTCTATCTCTATCTCCCTCCAATTCGATTCTATTCTTCGATTTCCTCCTCAGAATTTTTATTTTAGCGGAAATCAGCGAGTGAAAAAGGGCCCAATCGGAATATAAATAAATGAATAAATAAAAATAGGGTATAATAATTGCACAGTGACAAATGAATCAATCAATCATCATAGCCTAGGCCCCTCCTCCGCCTCCCCAGTGCCGCGAGGCTCGTGACGTGACGCAGCCGGGCCGCGCGCGCTCTCCGGGCCGGACGCCTCGCGCCGCCGCTCGAATTGATGGACGCCGAGGCCGGCGCCGACCAGCTGCCGGTAGGGGCGCCACGCTCTCGTTCTCTCATTGCCGTGATTCCGCTCTCTGCCTCCTCCTTCTCGCCTGTCGTTGGTGTTGGTCGACCTCGGGGTGGGCATGGATCGGCCGGTGCCCGCCCCGGCCCCGGTGCGTGTGCCTGCGTCGCGATCGGGGTTGTCCTTGCGCGGGCTAAAAAATGAAATAAAAGGTCAGAATGGTCGGAAGCTGTTCACTACATCAGAACCATCCAGAAGGAAAAAAAAGCACCTGAGGTCAGGTGTTTCTTAGGAGTTCAATATGTTTCATGTGTGTTTTTGCAAATCTTTTTTCTTCACTGGTCCTGCAGATTTAGGGGATTCCGGTGCGGGGGATCAGATCGATCTCTCTCTCGGTCTCTCTCGTTTTTCTCTGATTCATTCGTCCCCATTCGTCGTCCCCTGGGTTCCAATCTGAAGGGTACAGTACTTAGTATCGTTCGATTTCTCCGCCACAAACGTTTCGGTTCTGTTGCGGCGACAATGGTGGTTGGTGGAGCAGGAAGCGGAAACTAGCCAGCTTATACGATTTTATTTGAATCGGGGATCACTGATGTTAAGCAGACATGGGCATATTTCTATCACCAACTTGTTATATAGACAGTCATTTAGATGCATGTACATTATATATGAACCGTTTCCCTTGTAATTGTTGATTTTTTGTGTTACATAATAATTAATGAGCATTGTGGTACTACTTTAGAGCACTGCTTTGAATATGCCGAGTATGATTCTTCTCAATATTTCCTAACGGTTATCGTTCTGCCTTGCAATTTCAGCGGAGGCAGTACTACATGAACCTATTGCTTTTAGCTTACCAGAGCTTTGGTGTTGTTTACGGGGACCTAAGCACATCGCCTCTTTACGTTTATAAAAGCACATTCTCTGGAAAGCTCAGTCAGTACCAAGATGAGGAGACGGTGTTTGGTGTGCTTTCCCTGATCTTTTGGACCTTCACTCTGATTCCTTTGCTCAAGTATGTCACCATTGTCTTGAGTGCTGATGATAATGGTGAAGGTGCGTATAAATCCCGTCTTCATATCCTTTTATAAGCCTGGATGGAATTAGTTTGTTGTAATCCAACATGGGCTGGCAACATTATTATGTAAGAAAAGCTAAGGCTATACTGTTTATCGTCCTGATGAATCTTATGTAAAACAAATATATCCCTTAATCTATCTTTGAAACAAGGGCTATCTTGGCAATTTTATCTTTGGCCACTTCAGGACAGATGAATAAGAGCTGCCTACACTTTTGTAGGTGGACCATTTGCTCTCTATTCGCTCCTTTGCAGGCATGCAAAACTCAGCTTGCTGCCAAATCAACAAGCAGCCGATGAGGAACTATCTTCATACTACAGAAATGGGTTTGCACCTCGCAATGGATCTTCACCTTGGTTAAGAAGGTTTCTGGAGAAGCACAAAAAAATGAGAACTGTGCTTCTTCTCATAGTTCTATGTGGTGCTAGCATGGTGATTGGTGATGGTGTCCTTACCCCAGCAATCTCAGGTGGATACTTAGATTGCCTCTCATGTTGAGCAAAATTGCAGTTATCAACCTTTTCTATATATTTATCACATGCTCATTCTGCTTGTTCTTTTCTTGCAGTCCTCTCATCTATGTCTGGATTACAAGTTCGAGCTACTGGTTTAGAGCATAGTAAGTACAAATCATCTCTGTGAACTCACAACTCTTGATGCAAAAGTACTGAAAACACACCTGGTTGTTATGGGAGTACCAGCGGTTGCAAATTTATAGCAATATGTAAATTCGCTTGATAAATAGGAGTAGAATACATTTCAAAGACCTATACTTGTGTGCTCAAAATTATCACAAAACTACACATTTTAGAACCGTTATTATCATAGAACTATACAAATTTGCACATATTATCATAGAACATTAGTGGATGAACTAAAATGCTTGCTTTTTTTTTTCTGTACTTCTGTGTCTTTTAAGAAGATTACCTTTTATCATTTATATATCGAGATTCTCTGGCATACTTTTTAGAGTCACTAGTTTACTTCTGAAGTTGGTCCTGCTGTGTTTCACACACAATTTGTGTCCTATCCAGGTTCTGTAGTTCTCCTTTCGTGCATTGTGTTGGTTGGTCTATTTGCCTTGCAACACCGAGGTACTCAGAAGGTTGCATTCATGTTTGCACCAATTGTCATCATCTGGCTGCTTTCCATTGGAGGAATTGGTTTATACAACATTCTTCATTGGAACCCAAATATATATCAAGCTCTCTCTCCATATTATATGGTTAAGTTCTTTAGAAAGACAGGTAAAGATGGATGGATTGCTTTAGGAGGGATCCTTCTTTCTATGACAGGTTAGTTACTATCAGCCCTACAGTGCAGTGATGTATCATGTTTGCCTCTCCCTCCCTGTTTTTTTTTTTTAATAACCTGGTTGCCATTTAGGATTTAATCACCAGGTCTACTTTCCACTTTTCAGGCAGTGAAGCAATGTTTGCTGACCTTGGTCACTTTACGAGTGCATCTGTCAGGGTAAGTTGAACTAGTATGATCCTCTGTCCATTAGAATTTTTTTTTCCGAATCATGCAGGAGGGTTGCTCATCATTTCATTAAAGAGAGAAAAAGGTAAAACAGGCCATGTTTAGAAAAAACAGACTCGAGGCCCCAAACACACACCCAAGACAGACTAAAAACTTGCCCAAACAAACTACATGACCATCTGACCACACCGGTGTCTAAACCCCTGGGGTCAGCGACCTAGCTAGGATCTGTCCATTAGGATTTCAACTGGAAAACATTCGGTCCTTTTGGGTATATGATTTTATGTTCTGTAATTCTATTAGGTGGTGAAGTGTGCTGTGTGATGAAGCAGACATGAAAAATGACTTAGATATAATCTATATGTTTCCTTGTAAAAGTAGCAGAAAAGTTATTTTACTATACAAATTATACATGTAAAAGAAATTTATTTCAACATGCTCATTTTTAAAGTATATAACCTGCATATTTGAGACATATCAGAAACCCAAAAGAAGCCAGCCTAGTTAACTGGGGAGTTCCTATTAGATTTTTTAATTGTCTGACTTGTCTGTAACTACAAGGATACAGCTTATGTTTGGTTGAAGTATGCACCTTCTTCTGAAACAAAACATGTTTTAAGTTGACAATTGTTTTCTCCTCGGTTCAGGTGGCCTTTATTACCGTCATATATCCATGCCTTATACTACAATATATGGGTCATGCTGCATTTTTGTCGAAGAACACATTTCACATGCCAACAAGTTTTTATGATACTATCCCAGGTTTGTGTCTCCTCCCTCACCTCAGCCCCTCCTTTTTTCTTGGACACTGTGTAATTTAAGTTTGTAATGTCATGCAGAACCTGTGTTTTGGCCTGTATTCGTGGTGGCCACACTCGCTGCAGTTGTTGGTAGCCAAGCTGTTATTTCAGCAACATTCTCCATTGTGAAACAATGCCATGCTTTGGGATGTTTCCCACGAGTGAAGGTTGTTCACACATCGAGGTGGATCTATGGGCAGATATATATTCCAGAAATAAATTGGATCCTTATGGTTCTTTGTGTCGCTGTCACTATTGCATTTCGTGATACTACTCTTATCGGCAATGCCTACGGTAAGCTTTTAGCATTGATTCACAATCATTGGGATCCTTCTTGTCTATATTGTTTTTTAGAAAAAAAAAAATCCAGCATTCTCATGCACTGGGAGTAATAGTAGTTTTTTTCTTTCTGCGTTTCCAGGTATTGCCTGCATGACTGTTATGCTTGTTACTACATTCTTGATGGCATTGATAATCATCTTTGTTTGGCAAAGGAACATAATATTTGCCCTAGTTTTCCTGGTTTTCTTTGGATCCATTGAAGCTGTATATCTTTCGTCATCTCTCATGAAGGTTCCTCAGGGAGGATGGGTGCCTCTTGTTCTTGCTTTCATATTCATGTCAGTCATGTACATCTGGCACTATGGGTTAAGGAGGAAGTACCAATTTGACCTACAGAACAAAGTATCAATGAGATCCATCCTATCCCTCGGTCCAAGCCTCGGCATAGTTCGGGTTCCTGGTATTGGATTGATTTACACAGAGCTGGTCACTGGTGTACCCTCCATCTTCTCACATTTTGTCACTAATCTCCCTGCCTTCCATGAAGTCCTAGTCTTCCTTTGTGTGAAGTCAGTGCCAGTGCCATATGTTTCACCAGATGAGCGATACCTTGTGGGTAGGATTGGACCTAAAGAATATCGGATGTACCGTTGCATTGTTAGATATGGTTACAAAGATGTGCAGAGAGACGATGACAATTTTGAGAACATGTTAGTTATGAGCATTGCAAAGTTTATTATGATGGAAGCCGAGGATGCTTCTTCTTCAGCAAGTTATGACATCGCTAATGAAGGAAGGATGGCAGTCATAACTACCACTGATGCCTCTGGCAGTCCATTGGCCATGAGGGATTTCAACGGCCTAGCTGACTCAATGACTACGAGGAGCAGCAAATCAGAAAGCCTTCGAAGTTTGCAATCCTCTTACGAGCAAGAATCCCCAAGTGTAAGCCGGCGCCGCCGTGTTCGCTTTGAGGTCCCAGAGGAAGATGACATGGGTCAGCAAGTGAAAGAAGAACTCATGGCACTAGTGGAAGCGAAACATGCTGGGGTGGCATACATCATGGGTCATTCTTATATCAAAGCTAGGAGGAGCTCGAGTTTCCTGAAGAAGTTTGCTATTGATGTTGGCTACTCTTTCCTCCGGAAGAACTGCAGAGGTCCATCAGTCACACTGCACATTCCACACATTAGTCTGATAGAAGTCGGCATGATCTACTATGTTTAGCCTAATGCCCATTGTCTACTAAGTTCACATGTGGATACCCGGTTGGGACAAAGCTTGGTGAGTTCTCGTTGGAACATGCGGGCCATTCCTTTTTGCTCGCCTTCGTAGGTGAGAATTAACTTAGAAACTGATTTAAACTAATAACCTTCATTTCTGTTTTCCCTTCAGGGCTATCTGCGGATTTTGATTCTGGAGCTCAGGCTTGTGCTTTCTGGCCAAGGATCCTCGTGTGTTTCAGCTTGTAGAGAGAAGGCAGACTTTCCTTGTTAATATTATTTTTAGCCTAAATAAACCAGCAGAATGTTTCTCATTTGGCATATTTGCATGCATGCTCTGTAATTTTTTTCTGCGAGCTATGTGATGGAAATATATGCATTCTCTTTATAAACTGGTCAGCCTTCTCTACCGTAGCAGTGTTGTCTTTTTTTTTTACTTATACAATGCGGGCTGGTACTTGAAACATAAAATATTGGTAATGCTTTTTATTGAAAAGAAAGGAGGTGATGCAATAATCCTAGGAACTGACAGCCGAACACCTTGGCCCGGCCACATGCGAGTCCTGTGGAGGATAGTCCATGGAGCCATGTAAAACCATATTGGTTAATGTCTTTTCAGTTTCGCCCGGCCATATTGTCTTTTCAGTTTTCTCTAATCGGGTTACAATTTCGGACGCTCTGAAAATGAAGACAAAGGAAACCATCTTATTTTGCTCCGTGCTTTATTGTGAACATGTGTACAGCTGGGAGGCCTTTAACGGGCTCCACAACGTAACTGACAAACATATTTAAACTTCTCACATATGTAAATATCTACACAGGTTTGTTACTACTATTACTACATCGGTTTCATAACATCTACGAACATAGGAGGCAAAATGCCTCAGGCTGAACTTGCAGCAACCAGTGTCTTGTTCAGCAGCTCGCGAAGCGCCCTAGGAGAGGTTACGAACATAGGAGGCAAAATGCCTCAGGCTGAACTTGCAGCAACCAGTGTCTTGTTCAGCAGCTCGCGAAGCGCCCTAGGAGAGGTTACTGGCGGGCTGCACTTGAAGTCCTGACACACATGCGCCACCGCTGGTTTCCCCAGAGGGCTGCTCCGTGCCATTTGCACGATGTTTGCATTGTTGTTATCCCAGAATTCCATTTCTTCTGTGTTCCTAGGATCGATTTGGATCACCTGGTTCAACAAATAAGGTGCCCAAAGTCACTGTGATACATCAGGAATCAAAAGTCATGCATGGAACTTTGAAGGGTAGTTAGATTTGAAGGAATAACACCTACATCGAATTCATACATGAATCAGATCAGATAGATGCAAAGTGGTCAAATAAACCAACTATGATAACATACATAGTTCCCCAGTAACTTATTCATTTGGACAGAGGGCTTGACCAGTAACTTGTGCTGGCACTGGTTCTAGTTGCAAGGACATTAGGTTTTATGTATAGAAGAAAAAAAGTGCAGCAATGGTTATGATGCCCCAGGATCATGGCTAGCAGAACCGGTAACCAAAACAGAATAATTTGGCCACAGAATAATCTTCACTTACGGTTCTATTCGGATCATATAGCGAAAATGTAGCTGCTACCATGTCCTGAAATTCTTCAGATCCTTTCTGCCCCACTAGCACAACTTGCTTTCTTGAAGGAACAGAGAGCATATCTGCTGCGCAACACATCAAAGGCAACGCTATGCTAAGTTGACGTAGCCTGGTCTCAAAGACAGCCTACAAAGCAACAAAGGCAAAAAAAAAGGGAACATAAGCAAATATGCTGTTCAAAGATATACAGCTCGAAATATGACTGGTTGCATGTTTGAGTTGAAGCTACGACCTTTTGCTTAAAAGAAAAAAGTTTTAATATTGATGTTTATTTCAATAGGATATCCAGGAAAAAACAAATGAAAGTTCCCTATCCTATTTTTGTCACACATTATCTTCCAGTGAAGAAAATCAATTTAAACTACAAAACAACTTGGCTATGATATTGGAAGTAGTGTATGACATCCGGCTGCTGCTGGAATGTAGTGATATGACCTAAGCATAAAATAACCACATACCAAGAGATGTTCAACATTGCACTTGTAACCAGTAGACTTTGACGCATCAAATATACTGGATAATCTGATCAAGTTGATTGCTGCAACTGAGTTACCAGAAGGCTCTGCACCATCATAATCCTCTTTAACACGCAAGAGAACTGAAGGGTCTTCTCCAGGAGTATTAAAATAGCCACCTCCTTGTTTATCCAAAAACAACTCATCCTACCAATGCCAAAAGTTATCACATAATATATGGAATAATTAAGAGTGAAGACAGTTTCCTCAAGAGAAGTGAAGAGAGAAGGTACAACACTGAAGTGTTTAATGGATACAATTAACTTGCCTGAGTGACTTGCAGTTGGACAGCCCAAAGAAGCCACTCTATCTTTCCACCAAACTCGTAAAGATCCAGCAAGCCACTGATCAGGAAAGCATAATCATCTAAAAATCCTGGTGCTTTCGATGGTCCATTGCGATAGCTATGATTCAGCCTCTTCGAGCTGGCGTCATAAAGTTTTTCCTTTATAAAGTTAGCCGCATTTTCTGCAACTTCAAGATATTCAACTGGCTGCAAAAACACCCAGAAACATGAGAATATCTAACTTGTCCAGAAAAAAATTAAGTGATCATAGCTATACTTGGAGTAAATAACATTGCGATGTCATACGAAAAATAATATATATATCTGACACATTTTCCTCTCATAAGCATGAGATGACAGCTAAAAAATGCATATAACGCAACACAACGGATAGGTGCAAATATGGTGCACAACATCACAGTACTTCCTTTGACATGCAAGCTGCTGGCATCAGTCACTAACAACTTAACAATTACGAAATTATTATCATGGATTCCCATGAATCAGTTTGGACAAGGGAAACTATCATAACACATGTTACGAGAAATACAATTGAAGCAAGCAAAATGAATACTCCTGGAACTCATGCTATATTGATTAGATCGTCATGTAGTACAACTGTAAATGAAAGATGGGATGGAGGAAGAAGCAAAGCCTTACGTTGCATCCAGTTACAGGGAAATTGAATATAGTTCCAGATGGCCCTGACTTAAGAATTTGTGAAGCCCTTGCAAAAGCAGATATTGCTAGCCCATTCCAGGAAACAAGAACCTAAAAAGTATGTGTAGTTAGTAGATTGTAGCCTGGTTAAAATGAGATGTGACGGACATGTAAAAGAGAACCTTATCATCCAAATGAGGTCTTGGCCTTTTTGACCGGACATCAAACAACTTCTGCCGACAATCCCCCAGGATTTGAGAATATTCATCAAGAGATTTTCCACACTTCGATGCCATTGAAAAAGCTGGTTTTCTTTCTATCAGCACATTCTTACAACTGAACTCATTGTGAGGATCGCTCATCGGTGAAAGATCACAATTGCCGGATGATTTAACATAGTAATGGTTCTTGAATAGCTCTGCATTCTCCCCAAGTGTGTCTTCAATCTTTTTCAAAATGCAGAAATTAAGCATAAAACAAGCTCTAAGTGTACGAATATAACTGATATTATACAGATATTCAATGGTATTACAACTATCAATAAGCAGTTGCCAACAAGGCTGTAGGACTGTTCAACCTCAACCCCACCTTTTGGTCCAACCTTGTTCACAATTTTATAAAGGTGACTTTTTTGGTGGATTCTAAACATCAGAACTGAAAAACTCAGATTTGAAACTTCAATGTCGACAAATCAAGTGGGAATCATTTTCAAGGAAGTGATCACATGTCCACATTACGTTGAGTATATAACAAGTCCGTATATATGTACCTCCTTACTGGTCCACACATAAAAGGCCCCCTCCTTCTTTCTTGGAGCACCTTCATATTCTGCACTGTCAGCATCTTCTGCTGAGAAAATTTCACCTTCTTTTCCTATCATGTCTCTCCTCAAGTAATCTAGTATGTCACGTGCAACTATAGAATAGTACTCATCTCCCGTAATCAGAAATGTATCCAGGTACACATTTACTATCTGTCCCTGATCGTACAACATCTTCTCAAAATGTGGAACTGAAGATGCAAAGAGCATGTGAGAGGAGCATTCTGCAAAGTCCAGGAATGAAATTTCTCCATGATATTGGAGCAAACTTACCGTGCCAGCACTCGTCCACACTATATCTGTGAAAACCACCACCTACGTGGTCATGAACTCCACCTCTTGCCATACAGTCCAATGTGTGAGTCACCATCTTCTTTATGTTCAAGGCTTCACTCTCCTTCCCAGCTTCCATGTGTTTGCGAAATTTATAGAGCATTATATAATCTTCAACAGGTCTTGGAAACTTGGGAGCAGAGCCAAATCCACCGAATTTTGGATCGTACCTGCTCGCTAACTGCAACAACATAAGGTGAAAATCTATTAAGGAAAATAATAAAGGGTAAGTCCATGATTGTCAGGTTTTCCACAAACTACATTCTATAGGCAGCATTACGCTAACAACAGTTATAGTCATCCCAAAAATACTGTGCTATACATTGAAACAGCAGATTGTTCTGGCTGATTCAAATGCTATTATTTTTTTTCTCGAACTATGCAGGAGAGCTGCGTGTCATTTCACTAAGATAGGAGAAACACTAAGGTTATTAATTGATGGAAACAACTTCCATCATAAGATAATATTTGAATTTTGATCCTGAACCCATCCATACAAAAGAACAAAACCATGTTAGTAAACTCATAGCATGTTGTTCAAGCATAACCACCCATAAAGGACATCTGCACACCAGATTTTTTTTTCTTTTTAGCAGTAGAGCTGTGTATCTTTGTATTAGAGAAGAGAGAAAGGGGTAGAAACCCCAAAGTACACACAATCACACCCATTTAGTTTTCACTTGTACACCAGATTATAGTTTCTCAAAAAATATTTTCATGCAAGAACAAGTTTGTACTTGTCCACGTAGTCATAGAACCTTGACTACAGAAGCAACTCCGGGAAGTTAGATGATATGGTTGGTCTAACTGATGCTTTATTAGATGGCTGCGAAGGATAACAAAGGCACATTAGATCTAGTTTGTGATCTATCTCTGCTTAATGATTAATCAGTTGCAATAGTTTATATAGAGCCTGAGCTAACCAAATCTTAACAGCAAAACTAACTTGATGGGTTAAACTAAAAACAAGCAACAAACTAGTGACAACTTGTTCCCCGGCTGTTCCTTGAAAAGTTGCTGCTAATAAGTCTTGCCCACAAATGTGTCCCTAATATAGAACAGAGAACATCCATGATACACAGTATTGACTGCTCACTGCAAGCCCCTCTTATTTAAGCATATTAGCTAGCTAGTTAAGAAAAGCACGAGCACAAGAAAAAACTAAGAATCTAATTAAGTCTGAGTAAACTAGGAGCTAAGCTAACTATGGGCCTGTTTGGTTGACGCCTCCACACGCCACGCCAAAAGTTCGGCGGCTGATTTGTCCGCCGCATGTTAGGCAGATTACGGCATCAAAAATCAACTGAGTGCTTGTGGCAAGAGGTGTGGCATGCCGCAAGTCCGGCCATGCACCAAACGCCCGCGAAACTTCGGCACGGAAACTGTGGCGCATTGTGGCAAACTGCGGACGCGATCCAAATGCGCCATATATCTGGTGTCTTAGATCAGGACCCAGGACCATCGTTGGAAAAAGACACATTTAGCTACTGGGATCAGTAATTTTGCCTGTACTTGTTTTCTGTTTTTTTTTGGGGGGGGGGGGGGGAGTTTTTCTTGAAAGGCATTATTCTTTTCTGAATATATCAGTACTTAGTGCAGAAGAATATCTTATTACAGTACCAAAAAAATATACAATAGAGTACTTGTCAAACCTGTTCGACACATTGATCAACAGATACAACTGCCAGATCATTTGGCACATCTTGAGAGCTAGCCTTAGCAGATAATGCATCCCTTAATTGTTCAATAACAAGATTTCCCGACCGCTCAAGCGCTTCACGTTTAGTTTCCCAGGCTTCCTTGACCTTCCTAAAGATAGGATATGCAGTAAACATTTAGTAGTGATGATGGGGATAGCTTCTGACAGACTGACCGGATAGCTTCTGACAGACTGACACTATGTACTTCAGCTGATACCTCAATACAGTCTTGAACCCTGGTCTTCCATACTTATCATCCGGTGGAAAGTATGTACCACCCATCAGCGGTTTCAAGTCAGGTGACAGAAAGACGCTCAAAGGCCAACCACCACCACCATGCAGTGCCGATACATATGTCATATATACCTAAAATATGTGAGGTTATTGTCAGCAAAGAACCTAGTGTGGCACCCAATACAAACACACTCAGAAACCTTTTCGAGCCAACTACACAAACAAGGGGAAAACGAACTGCAACTCTGCTAGGAATGGAACTGATGCATGGGAACACTTGAAGAAAATTACCTTATCAACATCTGGGCGCTCTTCACGGTCAACCTGTCAAAACTAATGATCAGAGTGAAAGCAGTATGGTCACATTGCATATGTATAGCTTTTGACACATCAAAGACAGGTAAAGAGTGACACACAGCGGACTAAATTTCTAGGGATCCAATAAAATTACCTTGATGCTAACAAACCAATCGTTCAGCAACTTGGCCACTTCCTCATTCTCAAAAGACTCCACCTCCATCACATGACACCTTCGAATTCAGCCCCAAACAAAATGAACAGAATCGACAACGTATGGTGCATGAACGTATGGTGCATAGCAAAGGTCACATATAGCAGGAATATACAATCTCAACGAAAGAAGAAGAAAAAAAAAAGCTAATAGAAACTCACCAATGGCATGTGCTATAGCCAACTTGGGGGGCACAACCGCATTTGCAATGAAGCAAAATAAGAATGTTAGGTAGAGAACATTTGGGTTGACTAAAACAGAATCGACAAAATCGATAACATTTCAACTTAGTTCTCTCTTGACGAAACCATCATAACATGGTTATTCAGAACAATTTACCATGTCACAAATTGGTGACACTACACGCCTGCAAGGCTGCAACACAACTACTGAGCTAACCCAATGATATCAGGAGAGTTCATACTCGAGAGGAAGATGGGGACGTCCTTGGCGCGAGCCTTCTGGAAAGCCTCGTCCCCCCAAGGGTACCAATCAACCTGCGCCAAGCAAAATTAACAGACGCGAGAGGCCGAGAGAGCTCGGTACTCGCTATCCTATCCACGGAATCGAATCCAGAGAGAGGATACACAGGAGAGCGCTCGGGAAGGAGACACTCCTCACCGGGTTGTGCGCGTGCTGCAGCAGGTAGGGGCTGTGCTCGGCGGCGAGGCGGTTCGGCTTCCGGCCGCCGTGGGGCGCGGACGCGGACGACGACGACATGGCGGCGGCGACGAGGGCGCGGAGACGGAGAGGCGTGCTGTGGGTCGGCGAGGAGGAGGCAGCGGCGGTGAGGCGGTGGCGGAGAAGAGTGGAGAGCATTGGAGTTGGAGGAGGAGGGGCGAGGGGGCCGAGAAGGTGGGAGAAGACCGGCGCGGAAGCGGCGGAGGACATGTGGGCTGCGCGCCCAGCGACACCTGCCTGCCTCCGCTTGGCCTCGGCACACGCTGTCGTCCGCGAGGCCCGCGCGACTGCTACTGTGTGTGTGTGTGTGTGTGTTGTGTGTCACTTCGTTCTGGGCTTGCCAGTTGGCCTTGTGGGCTATCCTCTCCATACAAAAAGTAAATGAGCTTCAAAAGACTTTCAGCTCTAAAAAAAACATGGATAAAATGGACGGGAAAACTCCATGACCTTTTCCATTTCCGTATTTAATCACCAACAAACACCACCAGGACAGGTTACAAAAGGAGTTAGCTAGAAGCTAACCCGTCAGTACTGAATTTCAGTAATTGACTCGTTTCTGTGCCATAACCTTCCGGTATTGATTTTCAAAATTTTGATTCGTAATGAAGGCTTGCATTTCAATCGCCACGCGTGGCCTCTGCGTCTAATTTTATATTCCATCTTCCAATTCTAGATGGGAGTCAAATGGATTTTTACATATATACACATATTTTGGCTGAACTGCTCGATGAAAGCCAACGGAACTCTGAACATGAAGACTGAAAAAAAAATCAAGACACAGGTTCTCGTCTGTTGCCGTTTCTTCAAATTTCCTGAAACGGAGGGTGAGCAGTGAGTGAGAGAATCACCGGCCACGTACTGCTTTACATTGCGTTGCGTTCCACCGGGCATGGGAGACAGAGCAGGTGGATTCCGGGCGCCGGCCCGGTTGCACTACGGGCCTGGGGTCTCCGGCAAGGCCATGTCGGCGGCGTTGGGGGCGGCGGCGACCATGCTGCCAGCGGGTCCCGATGATCAGGACGTGAAGAGCTGGCTGCCGAGCGTGACGATGGCGGTGCCGTCGCCCATGACGGTGGTGAGGGTCATCTCCTTCTCCAGGATCCGGTCCAGCTCCGCCGCCACCAGCCGCATCCTGGGCCGCCGCCTCGCCGACGGGCTCAGGCAGTGGAACGCCAGGCCCACCACCTCCGCCATGCCCTCCGAGGTGAAGCTCCCTCCCAGCCTCGGGTCGACCAGCTCGTTCGAGCTGAAACGCGCCTCCATCTGACACACAGATTCATCGGTCAGGCAGATATTCGGAGATATTTTCCCTTGGTTGGCTTTTGAGATTAGAGATTTGTTATGTACTCACCAATTGAGCGAAAGTATCCTTGGATTCCGGCGGAACCAACCCCGCTGCTTCCCTGCCGGTGATCAGCTCCAGAAGGAACACCCCGAAGCTGTACACGTCGCTGCTTTCAGAAAGCTGCGCCAGTGAATGTACCCTGTAAACGCCAGAAATGCATGGTAAGAATTCATGAGGAGCACATTTTGTGAGCATTGGATTGGATTGTAGAGCTTGCAATTTCATGTCCTATATACTGTGAGGCAAAGAAAGGCAGAATGCACATTCAGACTACTCACGCTGGGTCTTGGAAGACACCGCTGTTCGCCGCCGGAGCAGCGGCGCCATCGAACCCTCGCAGCAGCCTGTCGATCCCGGCGTCGGACACCTTGGCGATGAAGTTCTCGTCGACGAGGACGTTGCTCGTCTTGAAGTCCCTGTGGATCAACGGCGGCGCCAGGCTGTGCAGGTGATTCAGTCCTGCAGTTGAGAGTTCAGGCTTTCAGGCGCCTTGTTTGTGTTTTACACCCTGGACATGCCGCATGAATCTCCAGTGCACTGGTGACCATCACAAAAGATGTAGTAAATTGTAAAAGGATGGCATGACCGCATGACTTGGCAGTCTTGTGACCTTTAGCTGCTCCAATGGCTATCGAGAGCCTCTGCTTGAACTCCAGCCTTGTCATCGACTCCTTGCCAGTGTCTGATGAACAGCAGAGACATACATGTCAAGGTGTTCATGCAACATCCAGGGAGAGAAGTCACTGTAATAGTGAAATCGTCAGGTCAGCTCAGCTCATTACCGTACAAGTGGCCGCTGACACTGCCGTTGGGCAGGTACTCGAACACCAGCATCTGCAGACCCCCTTCTTGGCAGTAGCCGATCAGCGTCACGACGTTGCGGTGCCAGATCTCTGATAGCCTCTTGATCTGCATTTCAACAATAAAAAAAATCGTAATGCAAGTACTTAAATGTTTAGCTCATTTGTCGCAACAAAAAATCATCGTGCAAGTACTGATGAAGATGATGGTAGCAGTGCACAAGGTGCATTGGTGTTTGGCTATACATACCTCGTCGGCGAAGTCCTGCCGCGGCTCGCCGGCGCGGCGCTTGATGGCGACGACGGTGCCGTCGAGCAGCAGGCCCTTGTAGACCAGGCCGAAGCCCCCGGCTCCCACCAGGTTGGCCTCGGCGAAGTTGTGGGTGGCGTGCGCCAGCTCCTCCAGCGAGAACTGCCTGGCGCCGTGGCACTCCGGCGCCGACGAGGTCCGGCCGCACCGGCCCCACTCCGCTGCAGCCAGCACCAGCAAGCTACACGCTTAAGCGGCAGGCAGATGATATGTATGTATGTGCCTGCACGCACGAGTTGCGGGCGGTCGAGGAGCAGTGGCCACGCACGTACCTAGCGTGGGAGGAGGAGCCTCCGACGAGGAGCCGGTGTCGGAGCTCCGGTCACGGCGCCGCCGCCGCCTCACGAGCCACCACGCCACGGCGAGGGCGGCGGCCAGCAGCAGCGCGGCAGCGCCGGCCGCAATGCCGGCTACCACCGGGGTTGGGAGTGCCATCGGGGCGGCGACCGGGGCATCGAACCTGCGTGCATTGCAGCCCACGATCGATCACCCAGCTCAGAGCGAGGAAGATTCTATCTATCCGCTATATATACATCAACGAAGCGAAGTGATCGACGAACCTCGGAACGAGCACGGACCGCTATAGCTTCGGCATTCATCAATGAAGCGACGGAGCTCCGGACCACTCTTCTCGGCTCGATCTCTTGTTTTCAGCGATGCAGCTCGACGCCGCTGGCCCAGGTCCAACGAGAGCTTTGCTCCGTCCTCGGTGGCGGGCGAGCCCTGACGAGCTGTTTGTCCGTCCGTCCGGCTCTTTAAAGGCAGCAAGAGCGGCGCGCCGTTGGCGGTCAAGAACAAGAAGAGGGGACCGGAGCAAGACGGACGACGCGCGCGCTGGCCCAGGTCCAGGTATGGATGTGACGTGACGTGGTGGCCGCGGAAGCGAAACCCCACATGGCATATGGCAAGGCAATTGGATGGCCGGATGCATGGTTCTTCGACTGCGACGCCATTTTTCCCCCCCTTGGGACTTCCTTCTCAGTCAGTGCAGTGTGCGGGCTGTGTCTGCGTGCATGTGGAGCTGTAAGAGAGGATCGGTGCGGTGCCTGCCTTTTCGACACGGTTCTTTCTTCCCGTTTCTTTCGCAGACTGTTGGTTGATCTTGTCCTAACTATACTCTCCTATGGGCATTGGGCAACATGGGAATTGGATGAGATGTTCAGGCTAAGCTTCCACGTTCCATCTCCTACAACTAAAAAAAAGAAAGAAAGTAAGATCACTGTTTCGTGCGACAATCGTCGCTCCGTCGGTCCGCCCCTCCCCTTACGATACCCGTCTCCCGTCCACGCGCAAGTCGTTCTAAAAACTGGAAAGCCGCAATCACCGCCCCCACCCACCGTGCGACCCGCTGGATCCCACGGGCCTCCGCGGCGCGTGTCGCTCCCCATCCCCATCCCCGCACCATTGTCGCCCTCGCCCCTCGCGCGGCCAGCGTTCGTGGCCGTCGAACGGCTCCCCCGTCGTCCTTCTCACCCGATTCCGTCTCGCGGCGTCCTCGCCGTCGCGGGCATTCCTCGCCGTCGCGCGGCCTGCGGCCTCGCCGTAGAGGGCGGTCCTCGCCGCCGTGCGGCCTACGTCCTCGCCGTCGAGCGGCTCCCCTGTCGTCGCCCTCACCCGCTTCCGCCGTCCTCGCCGTCGTCCTCATCCGCCTCCCCTTCGTCGCCCTCACCCGCCACGGTCTCGCGACGTCCTTGCCGTTGCGCAGCCTGCGTCCTCGCCATCGAGCGGCCGCCATCGTTCTCCCTCCGCACGCGAAGAGGCTGTGTGGGCAGCAAGCAGAGGTTTACCGTCGACTAAGGTAACGCCACGGGCTTGAATGTCTGTACCATGGGCTGCCACCTGCTCCATGTTCTATTGCTTGAAAGGATTGCTCCTCAAGTGGATGTTCTATTGCTTGCAAGGATTGCTCTTCAAGTGGATCTTCTTGTGCTGCAATCCTGTATATTGCATTTTTTATTCCCTAATTCCCTTCATATCTCATTGCTTGATGATTTTTTTAATTATGCTTGGTAATACTAGGAGATGGCTGGTGAGATTGTTCAGGTTGTGATGGGTACCCAGGATGAGAAAAAAAAGATATAATAATATTAGTTTAGCTTATTATCATTTTTGTTTTGATTTGGAAGTTGTAGTGATGTGAGCTTTTGATATTAGATAGTAGGAGTTATCCTCACTATTTCTTGCAGGAGTTTTAACCAAAACCGTCATCTATGCTGGCAACCAAACAAAAAACTTTTTGATGCTGATTTCGTTATCATGTAGCTGTTGTCTCGGATGTGAAATGTGATGACCCAAAGGAGGAGGAGAAGGTGCTGCGAGAGGAACTAAAAGGTTAGAAGATTCCACTTACCTGATTTCTTTGGTTCTATCGTTCAACTTATATGAGGGCAATGTTTGATGTTGGTTTTGTTATCATGTAGCTGTTGCTTCGATGTGAAATGTGATAACCCAGAGGAGGAAGAAGTTGCCAAGTTTTTTTGAACGAGACAACAAAGGAGGAACTGGAGGAGGGTGAATTTATTTTTGCACTCTATCTGTTATCATGAAAGTTTAAAAGTTCGTTGTTTGCTCTGTAATTTAAAATTTACTGTTAGGTATTGTTCCTAAGTAGTCATTGATCTTATTTCTTGAATGCCCAGCTGATTCTTCTGATGCAACCACAGGGTCTGTAGCTGTTTTGGTTAAGAGCTACAATGATCCTAAGATGGAGGAAATGGTGGTTGTCATGGAGGAACAGTCCACAAAGCCCCAAAAAGGTGAGAGACATTCCCAAATAGCAGGATTTCTAGGATTCTAGAAAGTGGCAGCGTGAATTTGTGTCAAAACAAGTAATTTTTTTGTGTGGACGTACTTTAATTACCAAATTATTTTCAGATACAATGTCCCATGGCCAAGTTCTGAGCCAACCTGTGCTTAGGCCACTCGATTTAGGAAACTATAGTATTTTAGGTTTCCACTTAACTGGTTGGTTGCCAATATACTTACATTAAGTCTCATTATTTATTTGCTTATTATTAATTTCTAAAGAAAATATCATCATCTATATGTGTCGGGGACCTAATACCGGGGTACCCAATGAGGTGGAACTAATAACCATCGAACGTTGACGCTTCCGGTCAGACAAGAACGCTACTACGCCTCTTACCCGAACAACGGAAGATTGGTTCCGCCTCGCCCGACCCCCGAGGGCTAGACTCCGCCTCGCCCGACGTCCGAGGGTGGGCTCCGCCTCGCCCGACGTCTGAGGGCTGGTTCCGCCCCGCCCGACGTCCGAGGGTGGGTTCCGCCTTGATGAGGACATCACTCCTTTGGATGTACCCGCTGATCCTCCAACCGTCATGCAAGGTCCAATGACCCGGGCTCGAATACGTCAACTCAATTTAGAGGTGGGCTCGTTCTTAAACGATTCTTTTTATACTTTTGAGAATAGACTACTATCTAATGATGTTATCTTGCTTAGGAACATTAGAGAGGGTCATGAAGGACTTAGAGGACGTGGTGGAGGCGAAGATGACCAGCAAGGACGTCCAACAGAAACCGGAGGCCCGGTCCAACATGATTTCGAGTCTGTCTCGGCCTCCAGGACCAGTCTGCCTTAAACTGGTCACTCAGGACGCATCCGGACTCTGTTTTCGATGATCCACATATAGATGGAAATCTAATTTGATAAGGAAGCCAATCCAAATGGTTTTACGTCAAAAGCTGTTCGGAATCAACGGTAATCATGGTCATAAGTTAGCGTCCAGAATCTACCACGGTGCTGCGACACCGTCTTTTGATCCGTTGGACCATGTATCGAGTTTGGGCCAATTAGGGGCGCGTCCAAGGGTCTTGCATGACCCTAGAGTCTTCATAAATAGCCGCTGCCCCTCCATTAGGGTTTAAGTTTTGCTTAGCTTATTCTGTCAAGAACAGTTTCGCCGTTCATCGGTTTGTGAGACCCCAACTTGATGAGATTAATCATTCATCTGCAATTTGGTTGTGTTCTTTCTTGTTCTTGCTTGTATTGTTCGTTGCGCAGGCAGAAATTAGCCTTCTTGGCGAGGTCAACCTGGTCTATGACTTGGTTGATAACCAGAGGAGCTGTGGTGCTAAGATTGCAGGGTTCGATCTTTCGATCTGAAGCCGGATCGGTGTGTCATTCTCTGCCACAACGATAGTTACCTCTACCTGACGCAAGATCGGGATCCCCGTTTCCATTAAGTGGTAATCAAAGCTAAGGTATACCGTCAGGTTTATATTTATCCCCTAGTTTTGAGTGTTTCGCTTTCGTCCCATAGTCCAGTGCCATATTTTTTCTCCTATCCTAGAACCTTCCGCGCCATAACCTTTGTATATTTCGGTTTCAGAGTCCGTCGTGTTGAGTTTGTGTTCTGGTCAAGGTCTTGTTGCTGGTTAGGTCGTGTTAGAGTCCAGTTCGTGTGTTTTTCCCTATCGTTTCCATTAAATCTTTGCTGCTGTGACCAATTTTGCGCACATTGTTCCCGTTTTGTCATCTAATTCGGAGCCAATTCTTAAAACTGGTCTAGTTTTCGCATACGAACTCCGATTTAGACGTTCCATATATCAAAATCGATCAGAAAAAAATTCAGATCCGTCCATCCCCGGAAAATTTTAGATTGGTCAAAAAGTGGTCACAAGATCTTCTTTTCGTGGTCACAAGGTTTTTGTCGATTTTGAGCAAGTTTTGTGAAAATTCCACAGGCCACGTCTTTCACTTATTTAAGCTCATATTTTTTATGGTTACTTCTTTTGTGCTCCTAAGTGAAGAAAAATATCAAAATAATAAAATAAAAAAGTTGAAATTTTCTAAAAAAACAACGACAACCCAAAAAATAGAAAAAAGAGAGAGACAAAAGAGGAACAATATCTAGAGGAGCACATAGAGCAGACCAAAGTGAGTTGTGTTAGCGTGTGTTGTCTGGTTCCTTGTTTGTGTTGCTGTTTCCATCCACCATACTTGTTTTTCACACACCTGTCTTCTTGCTATCCACCATACTTGCTTATTTGTTACACACCTAGTACTTGGAGCATTTTAGACCAGCAACGAGAACAAGTACTTTGGACTATAATTCAGCATTACTTTCTGTTACTGACTTGTGTGCCAAATATACATATTACTCTTTGTTTGCCTTCCAAGCTCCACAAATTCTTCAAATCAGTACAGAAAAAGGGCTTTGCAATCTCGGTACCACTGCCTCACAGGTATCACGAACCAGCCGTCGGTTGTACCGCCCACTGCTTGCGTTGGTAAGAACTTTGTAAGAGCTTGGTAAGACACTTCCACTTGCTGTGAAAAGTGACACCACTGCAACCACGTAGTCATTTGGTAGGGATAACTTTCACCGTTTGTTCCTATTTTTGTGTTTACAATGGCAGGAGGTGATCAGACTGGAGATAACAATCCTAAGGGTTTCAATGAGTGTGTCAGCCAAGAGCAACTATAAGCTGTTGTAGAGGATGCCTAAAAAAGGATGAATGAGGCCGTCAAGAACGCCGTCACTGATGTACTCATTGAACTCAACATTGGCAACATCATGGAGAGATTGGACAAACGAATTTTCACGCTAACCGATAAGGTTACTGAGTTGGAAACATTGGTGGCGGTCAACAACAATGTCGTCTCCGACAGCAACACCGATGGTCTCTTGCCAGAAGACACGGTGCATGATGCCGTTGGGAACATAGATCGAGCAGCCTTCCGACAAGCAAGATTACGACGACGTCTTCGCCGCAACACGATAGGAATGGGTGGTGTCCACCACCATCAAGGTAATAATCACCGTGTACCCGATGATCCTTATGCTAAGATTAAGTTCACAATACCATCTTTTTCGGGTCATTATAATGTTGAGGGATATCTTGATTGGTAGATGGCAGTAGAACAAAAGTTTAGTGCCCACCTTGTGCCTGAGAATCATAGAGTTCGACAAGCTACTAGTGAGTTTAAGGATTTTGCCATTATTTGGTGGAATGGGCTAGCTGCACAGGATGCTTTACCTAGTACGTGGGAAGAACTTAAGGTAGCTATGTGTGATCGTTTTGTTCCCCTTCTTATCATAGAGACTTGCGTGAGAAATTGATGCGTTTAGAACAAGGTGATAAATCTATACAGGATTATTATGGTGAGCTCTAAAAGGGATTGATGCGTTGTAGTGTTGTGGAGGGGAACGAAGATGCCATCTGTCATTTTTATTCGGTTGGAGGCATGAGATTTAGGACATTGTTGATTATAAAGAATTTAACACTGTCAACCAGTTGTTTTAGTTTGCTATGCTTGCAGAAAAGGAATTGTAGGGGCGTGAACAGCAGAGCAAGAGCAAGGTCAGCACCACATACACGCCACGCTCGGCACCATCTTCGGGACTGACCAAGCCAACCACTTTTCGGCCGCCTCCACCAGCGAGCAAGCGACCAACAGCCTCTGGAGTTTCTGCTACACCTAAGGCACCTCCCACACGACCTTCAGATTTAGGTAAAAATTCTTTGTAGGTGCCTACCAAGAGTGCCTCATCCGTTGCATCGACAGGATGCACTTCGGGTATTCAGTGCCACCACTGCCATGGCATTGGCCATGTGCAGAAGGACTGCCCAAGTTAGCGGGCATATATTGCTACAGAAGATGGTTACATCAGCACCTCTGACATTGAGGATGAAGAAGACCAAGATGCAGATGAGGAGGATGGCGAAGTCCTTGGTGACAAGGCCACGACGTCCTATAGGAGCATCATTGTACAACGGGTGCTCAGCTCACAAGTCTAGCAACCTGAGAAGCTACAACGCCATAACTTGTTCTAAATTTTCTTCGTCATCAGCAACCGTCGAGCACGTGTCATTATAGATGGAGGTAGCTGCAACAATTTGGTGAGTTCTGATTTGGTCAAGAAGCTTGGCTTGACCACACGCCCACACCCACGTCCATACCATATTCAGTGGCTAAATGATTCTGGTAAAGCAAAGGTAACACGAACTTGCAGAGTTTTATTTTACATTGGTTCTTATGCTGATTCTGTTGATTGTGATGTGGTACCTATGCAAGCTTGTTCACTTTTATTGGGTTGTCCTTGGGAACATGATAATGATGCTACACACCATGGTAGAAGTAATAAATACACTTTTGTGCATAAAAGAAAGAAAATTACTTTGGTACCTTTGACACCTGCTCAAATTGTATAAGCTGATAGAGAATGCACTGCTAGTTTAAATGATGTTCAATCTGAAAATCAGCAAGTTGCTAATTCTATTTTCCCACCTAAAAAGGATAAGTCTACATCTATTTCTAAGGCTGAGGGAATTAAATTGAAGGGTGGTGTTATGCTTGCAACAAAATGTGACTTTGCTGAAATTTCTGATGATGATATTTGCTATGCTTTGGTATGCAAATGAGCTATGTTTTCGCTTGATGATATTGTTAGCTCGGTGCCTCCTGCTGTCACTAACCTTTTGCAGGACTATGAGGACATTTTTCTAGCTGAGATACCCCTGGGGCTGCCACCTATGAGAGGAATGGAGCATCAAATTGATTTGATTTCAGGAGGAACCTTGCCCAACCGTGCTACCTATCGAACCAATCCCGAGGAGACTAAGGAAATTCAGCGGCAAGTCCAAGACCTTTTGGACCATAGGTATGTACGTGAAAGCCTTAGTCCTTGTGCCGTTCCTGTACTTTTGGTTCCTAAGAAAGATGGAACTTGGCGTATGTGTGTTGATTGTAGAGCCATCAATAATATTACTATTCGGTATCGTCATCCTATTCCTAGGCTAGATGACATGCTTGATGAGTTGTGTGGTTCTATAATTTTCACTAAGATTGACTTGCGAAGTGGCTACCACCAGATTAGAATGAAACTTGGAGATGAATGGAAAACTACGTTTAAAACCAAATTCGGGTTGTATGAGTTGTTAGTTATGCCTTTTGGTTTGACAAATGCACTTAGCACTTTCATGCGCTTAATGAATGAGGTTTTAAGAGCTTTTATTGGTCATTTTGTGGTAGTTTACTTTGATGATATATTGATTTATAGCAAGTCTTTTGATGAACATATGGATCACTTACGTGCTGTTTTTAATGCTTTACGTGATGCATGTTTATTTGGTAACCTTGAGAAGTGCATCTTTTGCATGGATCGAGTTTCTTTTCTTGGCTATGTTGTAACTCCACAGGGAATTGAGGTGGACGAGATGAAAATTGAAGCCATAAAGAGCTGGCCGGTTCCCCAAACCGTCACACAGATGAGGAGTTTTCTTGGTCTTGCAGGATTCTACCGTCGCTTCGTCAAAGATTTCAGCACCATTGCTGCCCCATTGCATGAGTTGACGAAGAAAGGGGTGGTGTTTTATTGTGGAAAGGCACATGAGGAGTCCTTTGACACTTTGAAGGATAAGCTTACACACGCACCATTGCTGCAACTTCCAAACTTTGGTAAGACTTTTGAGCTAGAATGTGATGCTAGTGGAGCTGGCATTGGAGGTTTTTTGATGCAAGATGGTAAACCCATTGCTTACTTTAGTGAAAAATTGCATAGCCTTATTCTTAATTATTCCACGTATGATAAGGAATTGTATGCACTTGTTCGTTTTTTAGAGACGCGGCGTCATTATCTGTGCCCTAAAGAATTTGTTATTCATTCTGATCATGAGTCGCTTAAGTATCTTTGTTCTCAAAATAATCCAAATCGTAGGCATGCTAAATGAGTTAGTCCCACCTTTAACATTGCAAATTTGAAACCTTATTTGGGAGAAGAAGATGAGCTTGAGTCGAGGACGACTCCATTTCAAGAGGAGGAGGATGATGAGGACATCACTCCTTTGGATGTACCCGCTGATCCTCCAACCGTCATGCAAGGTCCAATGACCCGGGCTCGAATGCGTCAACTCAATTTTACAGGTGAGCTCGTTCTTAAGCGATTCTTTTTATACTTTTGAGAATAGACTACTATCTAATGATGTTATCTTGCTTAGGAACATTAGAGAGGGTCATGAAGGACTTAGAGGATGTGGTGGAGGTGAAGATGACCAGCAAGGACGTCCAACAGGAACCGGAGGCCCGGTCCAACATGATTTCGAGTCTGTCTCGGCCTTCAGGACCAGTCTGCCTTAAACTGGTCACTCAGGACGCATCCGGACTCCGTTTTCGATGATCCACATATGGATGGAAAGCTAATTTGATAAGGAAGCCAATACAAGTGGTTTCACATCAAAAGCTATTCGGAATCAATAGGAATCGTGGTCACAATTTAGCATCCAGAATCTGTCAGGGTGCTACGACACCGTCTTTTGGTCTGTTGGACCATGTATCGAGTTTGGGCCCATTAGGGGCGCGTCCAGGGGTCTTGCACGACCCTAGAGTCTTCATAAACAGCCGCCGCCCCTCTATTAGGGTTTTGGTTTTGCTTAGATTATTCTATCAAGAACAATTTTATCGTTCATCGGTTTGTGAGACCCCAACTTCATGAGATTAATCATTCATCTGCAATTTGGTTGTTTTCTTTCTTGTTCTTACTTGTGTTCTTCGTTGCGTAGGTAGAGATTAGCCTTCTTGGCGAGGTCAACCTAGTCCATGACTTGGTTGATAACTAGAAGAGCTGTGGTGCTAAGATTGCAGGGTTTGATCTTTTGATCTGAAGCCGGATCGGTGTGTCATTCTCCGCCACAATGATAGTTACCTCTACCTGACGGAAGATCAGGATCCCCATTTCCATTACACCTCGCCCGATGACTGCACCCTGCTCCTTCATAATGACAAGCACAAGGTACAATAGAACATTCGAGTCAACTACAGTATCGAGGGCCATGCCCTGTACGCCTACAGGAAGGTACCGACAGGATACAATGGGACGGGCGCTTTAAGCCCTTTTCGACCTAACAGTGCCTGAACAGTGTTGTAGGCGCCAACTTTTGTCCCACAGTATTGTAGGCGCTGCCATCAGCCCTCGGACGTGGATACTAACACAAGCATGCGACAACCACTATGATCCAAGACAGATGTCACATCATCTATAGTGACGGATGTATGGTCACTTCCCCGTCTACTCCCTGAAGGGTCACAACTCGTCTCTCTGGCACGCCGCTCCATCCACCAGTGTGGGATGGGATGCACCCACTTGCTGACAGAGGCCAAGGCATGGCCCTATAAGCATCAACGAACACGACATCCCTGATAGGGTCTGCCATGTTAGCAGGGCAGGCACAGGGAAAAAAGAAGACCCAGCTCCCTTGAAGGACCTTCTCTACCTTTGTTTTTTCCTCTTTCTCCCATCTGTAACCCTTGCTCCGCCCTTGGTCTATAAAAGGAAAGGCAGGGCACCCCACTAAGGGGGTCGATCATTTTTGACACACAAGACACAGCCAAGCAACAACCAAGCTTTTGGTGTCCTTTTGACCTTTCCATCAGAGACTTGGGACCTGTCCCTCTCTCGACCGTTTGTACCTCCTACTACGAACCTTTTTTGGTACTAATAACACGAGCAGTAGCAGACTGAATGTAGGTACATTCTGCCCGAACCAGTATAAACCTTATGTTCTTTAGTACACTATCTGAGCCTAACGCACAACAATTATAAATTTACTAGCCGGTATTTGTTTGAAACACCGACAGTTGGCGCGCTAGGTAGGGGCCTTTGCGCATTCCAAATCAGGCCTCGGTTGGCTGGCCACACAATCAGCTAGGTCTCAGGTGCACACATGCATTTCGGTGACCTAGACTTCATCGTCACGATGGGAGGAGAGTTGGCGTTGGCCCACGTCGCCATCCAATCTCTCCCCTCCATTGGCTTCAACTACGGAAGGCTTGAGCGCTAGCCCGGTGTCTCCCTCGAACCCCAGCCATCCAGGGAGGACCCATGCTGCCTCACCCTCTCTCTGGAACACTTCACGTGGGGCACCCCGATGGCGCTTTCGTTCGGTCTCTGCAACGCCACGGCGACCGTTAGCCACCTTGTGGCACAGTGCACGATCCCATCCCCCGCGAACAATGAGTTTGTGGGGATGATCGAAAGCATTATGGAATCCCTCCACGGCCTCCTTATGGAGGGGCTAGGGTCAGACAATGACTTTGACTCCAGCAGGGGGAGCCAACACCCCTCCTAGGAATGTTTCATGGCAGGTACCCCCGAGGGACACGCCGAAAGCGTCTCCACGGAGGAGACTACCCCGGCAGGCAACCTCAGTGATGGAACCGAAGGGGGATGATGGCCCCACCTCATGTTGGGGTGGAGTAGCTGAGAGCTTGAAAGCGGGAGATCGACAAAGCCAGACAATAGCTTGTTGGGGAATACGTGGAGGTCGATCGGGAGATCGAACATCGTGGAGATGGTGGGTGCGCACATGCCGTGGCCCATGACGTAAACCAAAGGATCATCGCCGACGATGAGACTCTTCCTCACTTCGCTCGGGCAAGCCAGAATATCACCACCACAACGGCCCTGCTCCATGGCCTTCTAGAGGCCGCAACACCCGAGGATCGTCGGGCCCACCGTGAAATTCACATGTTGCTTGAGCATGTGGCAGCGCAGCAGGCGGAGAGCTCATTGTCTCGGCGATGCGAGCTCGACACCAGCTAGCGTATGCCCTTGGTGCACCCCGCTAGGGATGCATCAGTCCACCAGGCACCATAAGACGACAGGCAGCGCACTGTGATCCTGGTACATCAACGTCTCAGCCACAACCGTGACGCACGCAGCACCCTCGACGCTCGCAGACGCACCTATAGTGACCCAAGGGAAGGAGCCCGCCAAGGCTATCATCCTCGATGCGGTGGATGCTATGACAATGGCGAGGACTGGAGCCCAAGCCCTAGCCTGCCGGGGCCTTAGGCCTTCAGCTGACACATCCTCAATGCTGCATTCCCGCCAAGGTATCGACCACCTACCAATATCCCTAAATACACTGGGGAGACAAACCCCGAACTTTGGCTTGAAGATTATCGGCTTGCCTATCAAGCCGGTGGTATGGATAATGACGACTTCATCATCCGCAACCTTCCACTATTCTTGGCCGATCCAGCATGAGCGTGGTTGGAACACCTGCCGTCCAACACAATCCAGAGTTGGGCGGATCTGAAGAAGATCTTTGTGGGAAACTTCCAGGGACCTTAAGAACTGTCATCAAAAGGCCGGTGAGACCCTTCATGGGTACATCCGACGCTTCTCCTAGCAGTGCAATGAGCTCCCTAACATCGCCAGCGTCGACGTTATAGGAACCTTCTTGTCTGAGGTGACCTATGAGTCCTTAGTTCATAAGCTAGGACGCAAGGGCCCGTGAACCACCAAGGAACTCCTGGACATTGCCACCAGCCATGCCTCAAGAGAAGAGGCGGTCGGAGCAATCTTCGATCGCCTCGAGGGCAAGGCAAGGTGGGACAAGGGTGCTGGCGAAGGCACCTCTAATCATTCTACCAAAAGGAAGAACAAGAAGCAATGGCGTGAGGACTTGCTCATGGCTACTGCTGACCGTAAGGATGGTCTGAACCCTATGGAGGGCACTCTGAACCACTTCAAAAAATTACTCGAGGGGCCATGCCCAAAAACCACACCTTTCCCGTAAAGCATCTGCTCAAGGACTACAGCCTCATGCGGAAGTTCTTGTCTGAGAGATCCAACAAAGGGGAGCAGGGGAAGGAACCTGCCCCCACAGTGGATGACGCCAAGGAGAAGGATGATGGCTTTCCAATGCCAAATGGTTGCCTTATGATCTTCGGAGGCTCAGCGGCCTACGACTCCAAACGCCGTCAGAAGGTCGCACGCCACGAAGTCTACACGGCCTAACTGGCCACACCTCCCTTCCTTCGGTGGTCGAAATCTGCCATAACCTTCGATCAGACTGACCATCTAGATACCATCCCGCACTCGGGGAGATATCCACTTGTGGTCAACCCAATCGTCGGCCCAAAGTGACTCACCAAAGTACTGATGGACAGAGGCAACGGCCTCAACATCATGTACGCCAAGATGCTCGACGTGATGGGCGTCGACCAGACATGCCTCCACCCAACCTGAGTGCCCTTCCACAGCATCGTGCCCGGGAAGCAGGCCATGCCACTTAGGCAGATTGATCTGCCCGTTACCTTTGGGGATCAGTTCAATTATAGGACTGAGACCCTCACCTTCGAGGTGATTGGGTTCCCTGGAACCTTCCATGCCATTCTAGGATGACCATGCTATGCGAAGTTCATAGCCATCCCCAACTACACATACCTCAAGCTGAAGATGCTAGGCCCCCACAGGGTCATCACCATTGGCACCTCCTTCCAGCGTGCCTACGAGTGCGAGGTCGAGTGCTGTGGCCACGCCACAACAATTGTCGCCTCTAGGGAACTCACCGCCCTCAGGGAGGAGGTCGCCGAAGAAGCACCCGATGTGAAGAAGTTAACCGGGTCATTCGAATTGGTAGAGGGCTCTAAGGGGGTCCTCATAGATCCTAGCAGCTCCAAGGGTAAAATGGTATGCATTGGTACCACGCTTTCTTCCGAATAGGAAAGCACGCTCGTCGACTTCCTCCACGACAACAAAGACATCTTTTTGTGGAAACCCTCAGATATGCCAAACATTCTGAGGGAGGTTGCTGAGCATACCTTGAAAATCCATCCAGGCTCCAAACTGGTGAAGCAATGCCTACGTTGCTTTGATGAGGAAAAGCGCAGGGCCATCGGTGAAGAGATAGCAAAATTGTCGGCCACCGGATTCATCAGTGAAGTGCACCACCCAGAGTGGTTAGCTAATCCCGTTCTTGTATGAAAGAAGAGCGGGAAATGGAGAAAGTCGACCGCTTCGAGTGGACATCCGAGGCCCAGGAGGCACTTGACATGGTCAAACTACTTTCGACAAGGCCCCCGATCCTAGTTCCTCCAAGTGACGGAGAATCTCTCCTGCTATACATAGCGGCCACCACGCAGGTGGTCAGTGCCACCCTGGTAGTAGAACAGGAGGAAGAGGGGCACGCCCTTAAGGTGCAGCGCCCTGTGTACTTCATCAGCGAGGTACTATCCAACTCTAAGACCCGCTACTCCCAAATCTAGAAACTCCTGTATGCCATCCTCATTACCAAGAGGAAGCTATGCCACTACTTTGAATCACACACCGTGACGGTTGTGACATCATTCCCCCTCGGCGAGGTCGTCTAGAGCCAGGATGCCACGGGAAGAACCATGAAGTGGGCACTCGAGTTGATGGATCAAGGCATCACATATGCCTCCCGAACGGCGATCAAGTCCTAGGTGTTGGCTGACTTCATCACAGAATGGACTGAGGTCTAGACACCACCGACGGTCATCGATCAAGAGTACTGGACGATGTACTTTGATGGATCGTTGATGAAGAAGGGCACCATTGTGGGGCTGGTCTTCATATCACCCCTCAGGGTCCGCATGAGGGACATGGTTTGGCTCCATTTCCCCTCATCAAATAATGTGGCTGAGATTGAAGCGCTCATCAACGGCCTATGAATCGCCATCAAGTTGGGCATCCGATGCCTCGACATCTATGGCAACTCCTAGCTGGTCATCAACCAAGTGATGAAGGAGTCGATCTGCCATGACGCCAAGATGGCTACATACTTCCAAGAGGTCCGATGACTAGAGGACAAATTCGATGGCCTCGAACTCAATCACATCCCAAGGCGCCTCAATGAGGCAGCCGACGCACTTGCAAAAGCGGCGTCCAATCGAGAGCCGGTGCCAATGGGCGTCTTCGCTAGTGACCAACATAAGCCCTCGGTATGCTATGAAGGGTCGGAACGGGCCGACAATGGCCCGTTTGATCCAGCCCTAGGGGCTGACCAACCGATGGCACCCTTCAGCCCCAAGGTCATAGAGCTTAAAGAGGATCTAGCGATAGAGCCCAACCCTATGGACAACTAGAGAACACTCTACCTCGACTACCTCCTTCATGACATCCTACCGACGGACAAGATGGAAGCTTAATGGCTCGCACGTCGCATCAAGTCCTTCATACTTGTAGAGGGCGAACTCTACAAACAAAGCCACACTAGGATCCTGTAGCTCTGTATCCCAATCGAACAGGGGAAGCTTCTTCTGAGTGATATCCACAGTGGGGTCTGCAGTCACCATGCCGCACCTAGAACCTTGGTTGGGAATGCATTCCGATAGGGCTTCTACTGGCCCACTGTAGTAGCCGACATCGAGCAGATCGTACGCACCTACGAAGGGTGCTAGTACTATGCTTGGCAGATGCACCTCCTAACCTAGGTGCTCTAGATGATCCCCATCACATGGCCCTTCGCGGTCTGGGGGCTCGATCTGGTTGGACCTCTCAAAAAGGCGCCCAGGGGCTACACCCACTTGCTTATCACCATAGACAAGTTCACAAAATGGATCAAAGCTTGGCCGATCTCCATAATCAAGTCCGAGCAGGCTATGTTGTTCTTCCTCGATACCATCCATTGCTTTGGAGTACCAAACTCTAGCATCACGGACAATGGCACACAGTTCACCGGTAAGAAATTCATTCGATTCTGTGATGAACAACATATCCAGGTCGATTGGGCTGCTGTTGCGCACCCCCGAACAAACGGGCAGGTCGAGTGCGCAAACGACATGCTCCTATAGGGCCTCAAGCCCAAGATCTTCAACCGATTAAACAAGTTCGGCGCACGCTGGGTTGCTGAGCTCCCTACGATGCTATGGAGCCTGAGGACAACTCCTAGCCAGGCCACTGGCTACATGCCTTTCTTCATGGTCTATGATTTCGAGGCCGTCCTCCCAACCGACCTCGACTATGGACCACCAAGAATCAGAGCATACGACAAACAGAGAGCCGATGCATCCCACCAAGATGCCATGGACTAGTTAGATGAAGCTTGTGACATCGCCCTCCTCCGTTTGGCCAAGTACCAGCAGGCGCTACGATGGTACCACAACTGATGGGTGCAGGACCGAGCCTTCAACGTCGGGGACCTGGTTCTCTGCCTTGTGTAGAGCAACAAGGACCATCACAAGCTCTTCCCGCCCTAGGAAGGGCCATACGTCATCGCGGAAATACTTTGACCAGGCGCCTACAAGTTGAAAACCATCGATGATGAGGTCTTCACCAACGCCTGGAATATTGAGCAGCTATGTCGTTTTTACCCTTAAATAAACGCATACCTTTTCTTATCAGTTTTTGTCTTAAAAAATTCCTGATCTTTAGTGACATCCGACCCCTGCAAAGTGCGAAGGGTCGGACCTCACTCGGGGGTTGATATAAGTACGTTTACCTTGCAAACACTCTTTGTGTTATCTTGCAAAAATTCTCTATGTTTTCCCTCTTTTCTCAAGGTAAGTCCTAAAGGCTAGAATTTTAGGAACAAAATTTGAGTATAACTGTTAGGACTGTGCAAAACCCATGCCCCAATGGCTATGGCCTCTTTGCTCGCCAGCATGATCAGAGTTGGCTCCCCCGCACTCTAAGTTTTTTGTGACCCTAACTTTGAGAAGGGTCGGAAGGCACCAGACCTCTTTGCCAAAAAGAGGGAGAAGAGCTAAAAAGTTGTTTGCCGTAACAAAATTTAAGAACTTGTTCATTTTTTGCACAAATTCATCACTTACAAAGTAATTTCATCACGAAAAGGACTGATGTATTCATAAATACAGAGATTGTTCACTCAGGGGCTCCCCCACAAACTTATTTGATTATAGTTTCTTATCAGTTCTACTATGAGCACTACTAACGGTCGTCGTGCCACGCTCTCCATCAGCGACGTCCTACCGCTCCGCAGGATCCTCGAGGGCACTATCATCTGCAACGTTGAGCACCACGTCGGTGACTGTGGTGCCCTCACCGGGACTATCCCATCATGATTAGCCGCAACCCTGACAATGGCGTCTAGACAGGGGGCGTTTCTCATCGAAGAAAGGCCGCCATGAACGACGGCAAAACCGACGATGCTCAACACCCTCCAGTGTACCTCCTCCTTCGGTGAAAGTGGTCCCTTCTCAGCGAAGGTGACTAGCACTATCTCATCTACATTGGAGGACCTCCAGCTCGACATAACGCTCTGGATTCATGAGTGGATCTGTGAGTTTTTCTCTCCCCGGCATTACACTCTCTCACTTAGGAACCGCTGCGACACACGAACGCATTCGGTGAAAAGAAAGGAGAAGTGGTAGCGGCTTAGAAGTAGGTGAAGGAATGGGATGAGAACTCTCCTCCCCCTCCCTATTTAAGGAAGAAGCGCAGCAGCTGTGGAAAGGCGAAAGGTTGGGACAAAAACTCTCTTCCTTCCCCTATTCAATGCAGATGGGAAATCGATGCTGACGGGAATCCGAGGGGATGCGTCTGGACCGACGAGACGCGCTCTGGTCGATGAGACATCACCTAGTCAAATAGGATGTTGCCTGGGCATGGCCCACCACTACCGTGCACCGGGCATGAGAATCAGGGAGCACCTGCATGCAGGCGACTCCCCGCTTCCCTAGGTAGGACCATGGAATGACCTGATGATGGAACCCCCATCTAGGGGGGGGGTAGAATGGGCCTCCTAGATCGATCGAACGGCCCAGGTAAAATGATGAACGAATGACCACTGAAAGATAAGCACCTCTGTTTACTTACTTTGCATGTTAATTTCATTACCGAGCTTCCAACCCTAGCAATGGCAGGGGCACGGACATCGCTTGGGGGCTACCGAGAGTGTCTACTTGTTTAGACATCCTTATTGCCTGACCCCTCCTTACATTTAAAAACCAAAGCTACAGGGTGCGGGTGTAAAGCTTTGAGTAAAACTGGACGAACCGCTAGACCCTACGCCCCGTCGGCTACGGTGTTTTTTGTTCACCAGCATAATCGAATTCACAGTTCCCCGTACCCCAAGCTTTTGCATCCGCCTTCTTGAGAAGGGTTCAGAGGGGTCCGCCTGCAGAATCTCCTTCAAGGAGAAGCTGTCAGGTCGCTTAAAGTCAATCAAACAGCTCGAATCGCTACCGAGAGACAGAAACGAAAAATCGTGATGCTCGTGCAGGTAACACCGGCCCCATCGCAAATGTCGGACTCGAACCCCGCACGGACATGTCTGGGAAGAGCTTCTCGTTGATCATGCCACCGAGGTAACATTACCGACCCCCGCTTTCGCTTCAATTAAATCGTACATTAATCCCATCATCCAAACATTGCTGCATCCCAACGCTTCATGTCGCGTCACGAAACGGTAGTCGCCTTATTCGATATGAGCGGCAAATGGCTAAGGTTCGAAGGTCGGTCCACAAAGGGCTCGAGGCCGCCTCACATCAAACAGAGCCAGGGGAGAAAAACCGTGATGAGCCCCAGCAGCCTTTCCCAACCCCGCTCAGAGGCGGACATGGACATCTCGACCTTTCTCGTTTGATTCTAACCTCGAGCCAAACCCACAGAATCTCCATCGAGGAGAGGCCAACGGGCCACCTGAGCCTATCGAATGGCTCAGGCATCTGCTGGGAGATGGGTTAAGAAGTACTGGAATGCCACATGAGGGCTCTACCGACCCCGTCAGCGAATGATGGATCTGAATTCCACATGAACATACCCATTAGAGAGCTCATTGAGCATGACACTCGAGCCATCGAGGCAAGTGTCGCCAACTCAGCCCCTCTGGTTGTGGAAACCGAGGACGGGGTGACGTGTGAAACACGGCCAACCCCTATCAGACCCCAAGGGGCTCGGGGGCTCGAGTCGCTCGATCTGAGATCGAGAGACCAAGATTCGAAGGCTGACCCGTGAAGGGTCCTAAGCCACCTCGCGTCAAACAAAAGCCTAGGGAGAAAACGCAAATGAGCCTCAACAGCCTTTGCCCAACCTACATTGAGGCGGATAGGGTCATCTCAACCTTCTAAGTTCAATCCAGCCTCTTGCCGAGCCCATAGAATCCCCATTAAGGGGGAATCTGTTGGAAGACAGGTCAAGGAGAAACAGAACACCACCCGAGGGCTTTGCCGACCCTATCGCAAAGCGATGGGATCGAATTTTGTCTGAACATCCCCATTAGCGAGCTCATCAGGCACATCGCTCGAGCCATCGAGGCAAGTAACACCGCCTCAACTCCTCCAGTTGCGAAAAACTGTGGATGGGACGATAGTCACAAAACGAGCCGACCCTTGACCAAATCCTCACCACGCGTGGGGGCTCGGGGAAGGCCAGGCGAGCAATGGGACCAAACGCACGGTCATGGAATGATCGCCAAAATCCTAAGTAGGGGGTACGTGCGAATGCAAAAGTAAGTTCGCTACCCTCGCTTTGGTCTCCAGTAACATCCGGCCCCAGTGACCGTAAGGGGTCGGATCTCACTCGGGGGCTGATAAAGATATGAATACCTCCTTTTTTTGAAACAGACATTGCATCAGACCTTTTCCTCACGTCAAGACTGGCGGCAAGGTTTGTGGGAACAGATAAATGAGCATGCCTGGTAAGACTGCAAAAAGCCCACGCCCAGACGGCTATGGTAATTTTTCTCACCAGT
Organism: Miscanthus floridulus; assembly: GCF_019320115.1. Taxonomy (NCBI): domain Eukaryota; kingdom Viridiplantae; phylum Streptophyta; class Magnoliopsida; order Poales; family Poaceae; genus Miscanthus; species Miscanthus floridulus. Next base: position 145,259,558 of record NC_089584.1, read on the forward strand.
ACAATCGAAATGTCCCCTTATACACCTCAGGCCCTACAGTCTTAATGAATGGAAAGATCGGATCGCATAAGCCTTTTTTTCTCGAATGCAAAAGGGAAGAAAGTAAGCTCAAATGAACGAAATAAAATTGCAAAATGAAATTACAAATATGTTTTAGGACACAAAAGTACCGACACTTGTCCACATATTACAGATAAATGTTTATCAAACTTATTCAACTAACTACTTCCTCGAAGGGAGAACCATGTCTTTCAGCCTGTTCGCTAGGTTCCACACAATAGGAGTCACCGCCTTCTCAATCTCATCCAGCTCAGAGTTTTCGTAGCCAGGCGCAAAGCCAAGGCTCATTACCTCCAAGTTGATTTCCTGATCATAATGAGAGCGTGCAACAGTAAAGGCTTGGGTGATCCCAGCATGAAAGGCGTCCTCCTCAAGCTGGCCCACCCGCGCCATGATATCCATGGCACGGGGCGCAAGTGAGCTGGTTTCCTCCGGCCGCAACACCCCTAGGTCATCGAAGACCACCCCTACGATGGTGCATAGAAGATCGTGCTCGTCACTCTCAGCCTGAAGAGTACCCTGCACCTCGGCAAGCTCCATGCCTAGCCTGGCAGAGATGCTCTCGGCCTCCAACCTTCGGGTCACCATGACTCCAAGATCCGCCCGGAGGGAGCTGACCACCTGACGCTCCTCGTCGCGCTCTTGGACGGCCTGGTCGCGCTCCTCGTGGATCATGCCATGATCCGAACGGAGTCTTTTCGTAGTCTAGCGTAGCTCATCTCGCTCCCTACGCAGCCGAGCAATCACCTTGGAATCCTGATCCGCCCTCTGCTGCAGTGCCGTAGACCTATCCTCGGCTTTTAGCTTGAGATTTTGCTCCATCTCTAGCTCATCCAGGAGTTTGACGGCCCGCTAGCTGGCCACGGCATCCTTCTGGAGTAGCTTGTCCCACTCCTTTTGGACCCTGGTGGCCACCTCCTTGTCCTGTTGCACCCTCACCGACAGATCCTAGAACATCCCATGGATCTCCTCTATGTCCCGACGTGCCTCGGCTTCCCGCTGTTGGGCGATAGCAAGCTGGGCGCCCACATCTCCGCATATCCGAGCCTCCTCGATGAGGCAGTCCCATTCCGCCTTCTGCTCATGGAGGAACTGGGATTTCTCCCGGCTACGAGCAATGAGGGACTAAAAAGAAGACCAGTGTCAAAAATACATGAAGAAAGAAGAAAGCGAGAAGATCAAGCGGATACCTGGCCATTCGGAATGATGACATCACGCTGGACGCCCCTGGCCTGGTTTAGGACATCCATCATCGTTGAGATCCTTTCATCAAGACTCCCCCGCTCTACGCTCTCGGTAGCATCATCGAGTGAGAAATAGGTCAAAGTTGGATCTCGGGGATCCATCCACTGGAGTGGCAGCTCACCCCGCGCGGGTGAGCGGTTGCCCCCCAACATCAAGGCTAAGGGTGACCTCCCGCTGGTCCTCTCCACCACTGCCATGGCGCCTGAGGACCCTCCTGCCATGTCCCCTCCATCTGGCCCGCCTCGGACTCCATCGCTTGGGCCGCTAGAGGCATGTATTGCGACGTCCCCTCGGACACCACCATGGCTACGTTCGGCTACTCCTGGCTTGGCACGGTAGCGGCCACCTCCACTTGTGATGCCGGGGCCTCGACTTGCGGCACCGCACCCACCACAGAGGGTGCCACAAGCGCGGGCGGCAGCCCCGTCTGCTCCGACATAGGCGGCGGTGTCACCTCCGCCATCGTCTACTCGGCGACCCCTAAGGGCGCTTCTTTAGCCCCAGCGCCTGCTTGACCCACTGAGGGCGTGAGCGCCACCGCAGGCGGCACCTGACCAGCTGACGAGGCCGCAACATCAGTTCCGCTCCTGCCCAAAATAGGAGCGACGTCAGGCGACGACACCCGTACCGCCTAAAGAGCAACACTCTTCTTGGGCACCAGTGCCAAAGAAGAGCCCCATCGCAAGAGTCTACAAGAGGTAAAAGACAAAAGGCCAAATAGAAAAAAAGAAAAACACAAAAAATAGAGGAATCATTGACTTACTCTGGTGCTGTTAGGCGGTAGGAACATTTTGGGGATGAACCCCTAGATTCCTGCTCCAACTCGTCCGGGCGGGACTGCTTCAAGCCTGTCCCCTACTCCTGGGCAGAGGGTCTCGCCTCCCTTATCTCTGAGGGCGCGGCGGCGGAGCCACCCCTCTCTGTCGGTACCTCAGGCGTGGCGGTAGGTCCACCCGCCCCCATCGGCTCATGGGGTGTGGCAGCGGAGCCGCCCCACCCTCCATCAGCACCTCGGCGCGCAGCGGTAGATCCACCTCCCCCATCCACCGATCCTCCACTGGCACCTCAGGTGTGACGACGAATCCACCGGCTCCCACCGGTCCCAAGGACGGGCCGATGATTTGGCCCGTCTCCGCCATGGAATGGGAAGGGTCCCTACATGGACAAGTGGGTGCCCGTCAGCGAATCCTCGACCTCCAGGACATCCCAATCCATATCGGCAACTACCTCATCGAAATCATCGTCGTCATCACTGCCTGTCTCCTCTCATCGGTCCTATGATTGCTGCTTCCGTAGCATCTTCTTCTTCTTGAGCCCCCTCATCCTTCTATCCCACTTGGCCACAGTGCAATTCGCTATCGTCAGGATCCGGTCCTTTGGTAGCGGAGCCGGGCTATCCCCGAGGATGAATCTCTTTGGCTAGTCCCGCTACCCCAAGGTCAGCTTCAAGGGGTCAGAAATTTAAGTGAAGAGGAGGCACGGGAAAAGGGAACTTACAAAATCGATGAACCCTGGTTTTGGCCGCATTGGGGGATGCCCCAGCACCGGATACACAAAATCAAGGACAATGCCAGCGCTGTCCTTCGAAGGCTCCATCGCCTCCATGATTCATTGCGCCACTTCGGTAGGGGGGAGCGCTTCATCGACGAGCATCGTCCCTTCAAGCAACGCCCCGGGTGCCAATAGGTATAGGTGGAGCGCGCGGCTCATTAGCGGTGCCACCCTCCGCGTATGGTAGGCACCGATGATCCCCGATCCCTTCATGCCCCTCTCCTTTAGAATTTGGAGGGCAGCAAGATGGTCTTTGATCCTCTTCTTATCTTTGTCTAGGACACCCCACTTCCACGACCCCAGGACCTCTTCGATGATGCGCTCGAAGAACACCGGCAAGGGGGCAGCCACGTCGTCCTTGACGTAAAACCAATGCGAATGCCACCCCTTGTTGGAGGTCGACAGATGCATCGATGGGTAGGCGTTCACCCAATTGTTGTGTAGATGAATGCTGGCACATCCCATCGGTATGCTCAGCTCTTGCTTCCCAACCCGCTTCTTCGACAGGTTGAAGTGGGGACTAATCCCTAGGAACCCCTCACACAGGGCGATGAACGCCGCAATGTGCTGGACCCCATTGGGAGTAAGGTGTTGCAACTCCACCTGGTAGTAATCCAATAGCCCCCGAAGGAACTTATGAGTAGGTACGGCGAATCCCCGCTCATGGAAGTGAGCAAAGGACATGACATATCCTTCGGGCGGTGATGGCTCATCCTCATCACCGGGCAGCCACCACTCCTCGACGACGGTCAATGGGCAAAGGAGGCCACGGTGAACGAGGCCCTCTAGGCGCTGAGGGGTGATGTTGGATCTGCACCATGGCTCCATTGAAATGATGGGGAAGGGGTGGATGCGAGCTTGATGGCGGCTGCGATGCGGATGCGAGCTTGATGGCGATAGCAATACGGGTGCGGGAGGCTTAGACGATTAGCGGTAGAGGTTGTAGTTGCGAAGGCAAGGAGGCGAAGTATGGAACCCTGGGGGCAAACCCCGTGGTTTTATATAGGGGTGACAGATGCGAGAAGAGCAGCCATCTACCTTGGTCTCTGAGCCTACCATGATACACCACCACGTCACGTCGCGGGATACGCACCCGCGATCCCTATCCTTTCCCACCAAAATCGTGTTGGACCGTTCGCCTTCCCCAAGCAGACTAGGACTCTTTTCCCACAGAGGGAATATGGGTCAAAAAGCTTTTTCTCTAGCCCGCCTGGGCTAGGAGTTTAAGGGCTGGCCCAATAGTCTCGACGCCCGTCCCAACGAGGGATGGGCCCACGAGCGACCAGAACTCAGGTGCACGAGACTCAAGGGAATCTCGATTCACAAACAAAATCTCAGCCAGGCTGACCTAGGATGAATCTCCACGAACGGGGTACTAGGGTCCCCTTTTAACTGACCGGTTGACAAAAACCAAATCTCATAGCCCTACCCGTGAAGGGTCCGAAATTACCCCCAGACGATTCTGCCCGAATCACCTTGGGGCTTGGGGGCTACACCCAATGGGTGCGCTTGCGCACACTCTCTGACAAATCGAAATACCCCCCGGGCGACTCTGCCTGAATCACCCAGGGGCTCGGGGGCTACACTCGTCGATTGCGCTCGCGCGCACCCTCTGGCAAGTGAAATCACCCCCTGGGCAATTCTGTCCGAATCACCCGGGGGCTCGGGGGCTACTGTCGGGGACCTAATACCAGGGTACCCAATGAGGTAGAATTAATAACCATCGAACGTTGATGCTTCCAGTCAGACAAGAACGCTACTACACCTGTTGCCTAAACGATGGAAGATTAGTTCCGCCTCGCCCGACCCCCAACGGCTAATGGCTGGCTCCGCCTCGTCCGATGTCCAAGGGTGGGCTCCGCCTCGCTCGACGTCTGAGGACTGGTTCCGCCCCGCCCGACGTCTGAGGGTGGGCTCCGCCTTGCCCGACAACTACATCCTGCTCCTTCATAATGACAAGCACAGGGTACGATAGGATATTCCAGTCAACCACAGTATCGAGGGCCACGCCCTGTACGCCTGTAGAAAGGTACCGACAGGATACGATGGGACGGGCGCTTTAAGCCCTTTCCGACCTAACAATGCTCGAACAGTGTTGTAGGTGTCGACTTTTGTCCCACAATGTTGTAGGCGCCGCCATCAGCCCTCGGACGTGGATACTAACACAAGCATGCGACAACCACTACGATCCAAGACAGAACTCACATCATCTACAGTGATGGACGTATGGTCACTTCCCCATCTACTCCTCGAAGGGTAACAGCTCGGCTCTCTGGCACGCCGCACCGTCCGCCGGTGTGGGATGGGACGCACCCACTTGCTGACAGAGGCTAGGGCATGACCCTATAAGGGTCAGCGAACACGACATCCCTAACAAGGTCTGCCATGTTAGTAGGGCAGGCATAGGGGAAAAGGAAGACCCGGCTCCCTCGAAGGATCTTCTCTATCTTTGGTTTTTTCCTCTTTCTCCCATCTGTAACCCCTGCTCCCCCTTGGTCTATAAAAGGGAGGGCAGGGCACCCCACTAAGAGGACCGATCATTTTTGACACACAAGACACAACCAAGTAGCAACCGAGCTCTTGGTGTCCTTTCAACCTTTCTATCAGAGACTTGGGACCCGTCCCTCTCTCGACCGTTTATACCCCCTACTACGAACCTTTTTCGATACTAATAACACGAGCAGCAGCAGACTGGACGTAGGGACGTTCTGCCCGAACCAGTATAAACCTAGTGTCCTTTAGTACACCATCCGAGCCTAACGCGCAATAATTATAAATTTACTAGCCGGTGTTTGTTCGAAACACCGACAAGATGTAATGTGCTTCCTGCTATGTCATTGTCAATTATTAACAGTATGTTTCTTCAGAACAATTCCTTTATATGTTTGAGTAAATTAGTGCACTTGTTAGCTTATGTTGATGCTGAAAATGAGATGAAATGCAAAGTCAAGGGCATGAAACAATCCGCAGATTCTGCTTGTGTTGTGATCCCAACAATGTTGCTCCAGATCTCAGAGGAACCATTGCTTCATCCTGTGGTCACTCTGGTGATGTACTGAACATATCATGGTCTAACAAGGTATGTCCAATGAAGTGCTCCCCTCTCATTTGTAAGGTTTACAAATTTTTTCTTTTGTCCTTTTCTTTCCGATGATTGAAATTTGCTACCTTGCAGCATCTATTGTCAGCGTCAACAGACAAGACTGTTCGCTTATGGGAATTGGACCTGCAAACTGTGTCATTGTTTTTCCGCACAACAACTTTGGTAGGCCTGTAGTCTTTTAATTACTGCCTCAAAAGTTTTTCAATATGCATCTGAATTTAACCTCCTAATTTCATTATCAAAATTTAATATTGCACGTGGCCGCAGCGGCGTGGCCTCAGCCTTCGGTGGATGTGGTAGGGTAGGGGGAGAAGGAAGCGACGAAGGAGAGGAGAACCCGCCGATCTAGTGGCGGAAGGGTGAAATTATTGGGAGTGGCACATTTGGGTAGGTGTATCTCGGTACGGACCTCGACTCTAGCGAGCTCCTCGCTGTCAAGCAAGTCGGTATGCTTCCATCTCGAAGCTAGGACCTTTGAACCGAGGAAACTTTTTGAGCGATTTGATGGATGTCATATTGTTTTCTTGATGGCAGGTTATGATTGGAAGCAGCAACGCGACAAGCCCGGGTGAGTACTTTTGCACTCAAATGCCCTGTTCGTTTGGCTGAAAAGCCATGGCTGAAAGTATCGTTGGCTGATTTGTTGTAAGAGAAAATATTGTTCGTTGGCTGAAAAAAGTACGGCTTATAAGCCAAGCGAACAGGACGAAAAAATGCTTTGACTTTTATATTTTACTCAATTATTCAAATTCAATCTATCTATCTATTTATTCCACTCTAAAATGCTTATACGGGAGTCTTTTGACTAGGCACATATAAGGGAGTTCGAGGACGAAGTGAAGATGCTTATGAACCTCTCACAACCCAATATTGTTGTAAGCACATTGTTATCTTAACATTGTAGCCTTTCTTTTGGCTGTGGTGTTTGGTCAATGCGGTGTTGTTTGATCAGAGGTATATTGGGATGGTGCGGGAGGAAAACACACTAAATATTCTGCTACAATTTGTTCCTGGAGGCTCCATCCGGTCACTTCGTGGGAGGCTTTTATCATTCCCCGAGGCTGTAAGCATTACATATTCTGCTTGTACTGTTACTTTGATGAGTTGACCAGTGAAGAGTACTTTTTGATTCAGTTTATTTCTTTATCAGGTCATCAAAAAATATACTAAACAACTTTTGTATGGACGGAAATATTTGCATCACAATGGAATCATACATAGGGATATAAAGGCAAGAAAATTCTGCCTGTTATACGAATCGTGTCCGCAAATGCTTCTAATGATGTGGCTTATTTTGTCATATTCCAGGGTGCAAATGTACTTGTTGATAACAAAGGTTGTTTTGTATAGTTTGTTATCTGTTTTGAGGTTGATGACTTGCTTTGATCTCAGTAGTAAATGGGCTGTCGAATTTTTCTTTAAAAGAGTTCTCGATCCTTTTCATTGCATCTTAGCTTAGACTAAAATAAGCATGTGAAAGTATTTGAAAGCTGCAGGGAACTCCAGAACTTATGAATGACATTCTTGTTTTATCTATATATTTAATTGCCTAATGTTCCTTTGACTTCGGCTTCAATGATCTTTCATTTGTTGCTCGCAGCAATATTTGTTGAGTATGAAGGCATGAACTCTTTTGATGGGCCCAGCAAAGGGTTCTCGAACTATTAACAAGACCATAGTAAAAAGGATATGAAGATCAACAGCAGCATGTGGACGTCGCGGCACGGCGCGGCTCCCTGTGCCGTGGGTTGACCGAGCAGCGGCGGTGGCTGGGAGCATGGAGCATAGAGACAGACAAAATAACAATGCAAATGATAATTATGTACAATGACATGAATACATTAGTGATACAAATAATTATGTGCTTAGAAAAATACTGAATTTTTAGATTAAATGTCGCTTTAACGTCGGTAATTAATTTCACAGTATTGTTATCTTATCGTACGATCCGTGTATTTTTAGTATAAAAGTTTAACTATCCCGTAGCAACGCACAACCACGCTACCTAGTCTTAACCGAAAGCAAGAACCGAAACTGAATCTTCTGAATTGGTTCGTCCAGAGAGGAAAACAAGAACGGCTGAATTGTTTCATGCGAAACTTTCCTCGACAACTTTTCTCCATCTGCTGGCCAGAAATCAGAATTCAGAGATGTGGCAACTCTCAAGCAGGAGTAATTGATAATTGGCATCGGTCAGTTACTTGGCCAGGGCAGGCCGGGCCCTCGTCTAGCCGGCGGTGGTGCCCGTGGCCGTGCCGTGTCCAGTGTCCTGCGATAGCTGCTACTGCTAAGCGGTAGCAGCAGACAGCCACTCCCTCCCTCCAGGGCAGGCTCCAGCTGTTATTAGCTTGAGCTTTGCGAGATGGGGACCACATGGCTAGCTGGTGTGGCGTAGTGTAGTGTAGGGCTCTCCTCCTTTGACTGGCTGATCATGAGTGAGTCCATGATAGGCTGGAAAGCCGAGCCCGTATGATGCACTTGTCAGTTGTCACCTAGCGTGCTCTCTCCCTCCCTCCCCCTCTCTCTCTCTCTCTCTCTGGTGTGGCGAGTGGCGTAGGGCAGGAGGAGGAGGCCATGGCCATGGACGTCCGAAAAGGAAGCCCGAGCACTCGCTTTCCGGGCGCCCAAAAGCTCCCTGTCACCGCAAAGTGACTGAAAGCCTGTCCCTGCTGTGATGTAAAAAAAAACTTCTTTTTTCCTAAGAGAAAACTCTCATTCAACGAACTGACCGACTCAAGCGCTGAAGAGTGACCCGTTGAAAAGACCGAAGATTACTGTCGTCCTGTGAGAGGGACCGAGGGAGGCTGGAATTCATGACGATGACCATGGGTGCAGAATGTGAGACTTGAGCAGAGGAGTGACATCAGTTTGCACAAGGAAATACTGCACCACCTGCAGCTGAGTTGCACGTCATGTGCTGGTAAGCTACGCAGCCACCAGCCCACTGCCCACCAATGCATGCTCAAAGTATAATTCCATTAGACCGTCTCCCACGGAACATGCGAACCGTGACCTAAAGGTAAAATAGGTCATTTATAGTGTTTTGCCTATAAAAATAACGCTCAACACCTCACCCATTTTGCATACGACGCTCGCCGAAACGCAAATCTTCGTCGTCAAGAGAGACCCGGCGCGCGGATAGGCAGACTATGCATGTCATCTTCTCTGGCTCGCTACAGAGGAACTCGGCTATGGGTCATTGCTGGAGGGGAACGAGGGTGCGCCGTTGTGGCAAACGAGCAGCCGACCGGGGAGGGGAAGGAGGAGCCGCCGCCGCTGGGAAGAAGCGCCGCCAGGCGCCCAGGAATAGCGCCGCTGCTGCTGGGAAGACGCGGCGGAGGAGAATCCGCCTGCGCTAGGAGACGCGCCCGACTCTGGTCGAGGCGTCGAGATCCGCCCGCGCTAGGAGCCATGGCGGAGGAGCCCACGCTAGGAGTCACGGCGGCGAGATCCACCGCGTCCTCGCCGGAGAAGGCCGCCGTGTCCTCACGGGAGTCGTGCGAGGCCCGGCCGCACCTGTGCGAGGCAAGGGAAATGTCGACAGGCCGGCACCGCCCGCGCCCGTGCGAGGCCCGCCGCAGAGGCGCCGCTTCGGGGATGGCGCCGCCGCGGGGATCTGGGGCTAGGGCGGACGACTGGGCGGCGAGATATGGGACCGGGGAGGCACATCGCGCTCGCCGGGGAGGTACGTCGTGCTCGCTGGAGAGGCCCGCCGCGCTGGGGACCTCTGCCAGCGTCGGGGAGCTGCGGCGGAGGGGGGCCTGAGGTGACGAAGACCGGCGGAGAGGCAGCGCCGGGGACCGACGGGGTTTCGTGCGGCGCGGGGGAGAGAGTGAGGAGATAGGGACGGGTTTTGGGTAGGCTGTTGGAGAATGCAAGTTTTAGGTGTGGATCCTTTTATTGTGCGTGATCAAAACTATGGGACATGTCTCTGATTTGGGTCTGTGATGTTGGAGATAGCCTTAGACTGTCTCCAACAGCTTACCCATATGGGTACCCAAACCCAAAATGGGTATTGGATGTACTATTTTGGACTCCAACAGATTGCCTATATGCGAAACGCATTTTGGGTTGCAGCAGACTCACAACCCAAATATGAGTATTCTCTCTCTTGAAGACTCATTTACAGAAAGGGTTTTCTTTTGGGTCCTATTGTTGGCGAAGACAAAAAAATAGGTATTGAACCCTTTACATGTAGCGCTACCCAAATGTGAAATGGGTGTTGTATTTTAGGTGACGTTGTTGGAGATAGTCTTAGGCTGGCAAGCTGCAACATGGAGGACAGGAGTAGTTGCTTCCGAATGAGCACCTGCTGTAAGATTAAACTACTGCAAATTGGGCAGCTCGCGGCAAAAACAAGTGTCTTGGCTCATCATGCAGATACAGTGCTAGCATACTACTAACATTCAGAGAAATTAGAATGTGCTGCACTGCATTATCATCATGTCACATGCTAACTAACCGCAGCCACAAGTGTATTGGCCACTGGGTGTTTTTTTAGAGTCTTTAAGAATTTGGGAGACACAATGAGGTGTACGTGACTGAGGCATGCTCATGCCGAAAACGAGGTGAAACTTTACAGGCATGTCATCCTCTGTGATTTCTTCGTATGGAGTCCTCCAAGTTTCTGTGTGGTCCGCATCAGCATCACCGTCACCACTAAACGCAGCCTGACAAGTCCCTAATTACATTGACACGCTATATTCAGTTAGTTTTCCTCCAACAAATTCAGAGTTCGATTGTTTACTGCTTCAGATTAAGAAACGTGCATTTAGTTTCGATGCGATTAGTTGATGCAATGAGGTTTTCGGGGAAAAAAATATAGTTGATGAAATGCAAGAATCTGAATGATTTAGGAAACAACGTGCAATACAACTCTTTGCCGGCTAGCAGGCGCAAGTTGTTCAAATTCTAGTCCTAGGAGAGCTGTAACAGCAATAAGGAGGGGTCCAGTCAGATACTCTCCCTCCGAGATCCAAATCTGGATCGAATAGATTATCAGATTTGCTCGCGCATACACACAAACACACACGCCAGATAGAAAATTGGAGGACATCTGAAGATCTTTTAATCCCAAATCTATCATTTCTAGTAAGTTAAGATTCTTTCATTCTGCAGAAAGTACTTTTGATCTGAACTTTTGGATGCTGTTACAAAACAAAAACAATGTGGTTGCCTGGATCAGATTGACTGTTTAGGTTCGGTTCTTCAACAGTCCGAAGAGAACAACTGTGAACAAATCCATTTGTTCTCCCAAAAAAATTATGTTCAGTCTTAATTGTCTCTGGCAGCATATACTATATTAGTAGTATTATATCATTGTATGCTTGCATGAACACAACATCTGCACTGAACCTGGACTGCCTTTGGACATGATCTAGGATGCAAAGTTCAGCTGTTTTGCTGGTAATAGTATATATCAAGAGAAACATCTTCAGGGTGCATGCCAGACAGCCAGAGTTACTCCACAAGAGCCCAAGGGAACCAAATTAAAGAAGTAAAACGGCACATGCTTGGTGTCCTTCTGTAGACGAGAATCCAATGACTGTCACAATACCAAGTGTTCATAAGAACAGGCCAACTTCCAGCCTGTTGAAATCAGAATTATGAGATATCCTCTTACTAGATCCATATACAGATAGTAGGTATACTAAAAGGCGTCGTTTTAGTCTACACAGAGTGATGGGGAAATTGCTGAACTATTACAAGCTAGGGATCCAAAACTAGTAACAGAAAAGCCTGCAGAAGCAACTCTAATGGAAGTTGTACATTCTGGGTCTGGGAAGTGTTAAAGTATTCATTAACTTTTTTTCTCGAACGTGCCATTGGCACGGTTTATACATTTTTATTGGGAATCAAGATTCTAGTATGCTGAAGTCAGCTTGTTGTATTTATTGAACCTGATGAAGACTGTCCAAAGTTCAGTGCATCAGCTTGAACTTCATTTACTTTGTTGAATATTGTGATTCTTTTAGAAGCTGCTAGCTGACAGACAAGACATCATGGAAAACAGATTGTCGTCAGTGTACCATTTTTACAGTAAGATAATTTGATCTTTTTTCCCCCAATCGACAGTGGAAGGCTAGAAGCTAGTCGACAAAAGCATAGAGAATTATAAGTTAGAACGCAACATTGAGTGAACATCTTCTAGGAAATCTGCAAACTGTCCAAAAGGAATTTAGCATTTAAACTACAAGTTCCGGGTCGCAAATGACTTCTGCAATATTACAAACCTTAATGACTCAAATCTTCAGTAAGCCTGGGCTTATTGAAGATGTATGATTTGTACTTCAACTGCTTTCCTCTTAATGAAAAAACGTACCACGGTCGTGAGAAAGCTACAGATTCCTTAAGGCAGTGATGAATGTGTTGTATAGGTTGGCTGAGAACCAAAAGTTTCCAAGGATTCACAAGAACCAAACAGCATTGATGCGGCGGATCCCTTGGAACAGGAGTAGGGGAGAAAAGACAGGGATGAATGATAGCGAATGGAGCGTTGTAGAGCCGGCCGGCATGATTGGCAGTAAAGGTCACCAGCCGATCTGCATGCCATTGACGCTGTTCTTCTGTAACTGCCAGCCCGTTCACCACATGCATGGTTTGCACTAGGGTTAATGGTCCTGTGTGTGTTTCCGATCCCTGCATCTCCATGCCTCCCAAGTTTTTTGCCCCACCCCCCCCCCCCCCCCCCCCCCCCCCCCCCGCGACCTCCGGACCAAGATATGTGCATGCATGAGAATGAGATCTGCACTGAACAGAAATGGCAGGAAATGAATTATGCAACGTACTACCGTCTGCCAAAAATGTCTTTCGCATTTGACTTTGAGCGGTGTTCAATGGCTCAATGCGTATCTTTGACCACTATTCTAGAATAAGTTCGTAAAATCTTTTAAGTTTATAACATGTTTTTCAACCAATACAATTTAGAAGATATCGATGTCTATAGTTTTCAAGGCTTGATCAACGCCCTGTTCGCTTGAACTTATCAGCCCGACTTATTAGTCATGGTACAATATTTTTTCTCTCATAACAAAACAGCATCAGCCAGCTTATTAGCCGCAAAAATCTTGTTGTAAACCACATGTTTTATGACAGGGAGCAAATACTACCACAAATGCATGCATGAGATCTGCACAGAATGCAAGATTGAAACGACAAGACACCAAAAACTCCCTTCTGCCTCCTGTTGTCCGGTGCCTGCTGCATCTGAAGTTTGCTGCGTCACCAGAATCCCATTGCCATCGACGTGCAGACAGGCACAGATGCATTGCTCCCTTGGGAGCTGCAGGATTGATCCAACAGTGGTGACCAGAGAATAGGCTGCAGGCTGCAGCAGGAATGCAGGATCCGGTATCTGGCTGGCAGGCCACAGCTCCTGCGACACTGGTATCTGCTGTCTGCGTCCATGTCTCATCATGGACGCATACTACCAGCGTAGGGCTGGTAGTGCCAGCCAATGGGGCCTGCTGTGCTGTATGGGTGCCGACGTGCAGTTGGGCATGAGAGATGTACGATCACACCACATTGTGCGTGTACAATGCAACTGTACGATGGTCAAAACGATGGCCCGACGCAGCAGCGTATGAATTGATCATTTGGGTACTATAGAGTGGCTGCATCCAACATGTCAGGTCACATGGATGCATTGTACTCCTACTAGTACTGTATCTCTATAAAGAAAATGTGATTTTGAGTTTAGATTGGATCAAAGTTTCTTACCTTTAACTGAATTTATCCAAAATATTATTAATATTTATAACTCTAAATAAATGCACTATAGAAATATATTTCATTACTAATCTAATACGGAGTAAGGAGTTGTTCGGCTAATGGTTTCTACGGCTGATAAGCCGATTGAAGCTGATTTGTTGTGAGAAAAAAAAACATTGTTCCATGGCTGATAAGTTCAAGTAAACAGGGCGTCAATATCATTAATATTAATATTTTTTTATATAGATTTAGCCTAGCTTTAAAACATTTGACGTGAAGATTACATCATTTTTTGGACAGAGGGTGTAATTCGATCTGATCCATACCAGCACGATGACAAGCAATCAAAACACTCGAACCCTTTCATCACGGCAATGCAGGTACCAAACCACTCGCCAGGAGTCGGCATTTTGACGAGGGGGAAATAAGCAAGCAACCATGTGCTTGTTGCATAGCAATATCACCTGATCCGAGATAGGCAGAACAAAAAACAAGACCAGAATAACTTGGCAAGTTACACAATCAAACTGAAAAGAGATCACTATCGATATTTACCATTATTACAAAGCTAGCATAAAACTGTCTTCCACCTTAGCAGGGATTTAGGGCCAACTGAAAATTACTTGTCAAGACACAATTTTCAGTGGGGCACCAATCAATCCAAATCCAAGTAACAAGCACAAAAAGGACAACGAAGATATAGTATTTGAGAACAGAAGAACCAGCAGGTTGCCATTAGTCTATCTTCAATATTTTGGTGTCCTGTTGGGTGCTCAATGCATCTTTGGAGGAACTACCGTAGAGGATATAGACAATTGTGTCCTTAGCCATGATCAGTAGAAGAATCTTGAAGTAGATCAAAGCCCACTTCCTGGTAACATCATGGTGGACATAGTCCAGCAGGATCTCCTTGTGGAATATGTAGATCTGATGGAAAACTGGCATGAACAGAAGACAAGTGGTAATGGTATTTTTTGACGTGAAAAGCAGAGCCGGGATCATGACATATGTAGCTCCTTTAGCTAGCTCAGTTACCCTCACTTTCAAGCTTTCATATGTCAATGGACTGCGTCTGGGTTTGGTGATAGTTGCTTCTAATGGGCTGAATGCCGTCACCTTTGTGGAGGCACTTTGCTGTGTTTTCAATTCATCAGATTGAGCCGTATCAGCAATTATCTTAGGCAGTGTAGAAGAGATTTAAGGTATAGAAAGAACATTGAATTTGCACTAGCAAACCAATGACTAGTGGGAAGTCAAAACAAACTATCAGAGGCATAAATGCTATAAAATGCACAACAGGACCCACCTGCATCTGCTGCACAGAAGATCCATTGGATGCTCCAGCAGAAAACCAGCGAGGGAATACTTGTGTGCCACTGAGTCATGAAGTTCGCTCATACCCTAGAATCTGTTTGAATACTCAAAAGATGAAATGGCACAAGAATGTAAATTAATAGGAGCACAACCAATGCTACATTGCTGAGAAAGATGGGATCAGAAGTAAAAAACACAACAAGTTCATTAAGAGGGCACAAACTGAACTTATTAAGAGTTAGGTACATATAGAATAAGCCACAAACCATGCATTAATAATCCAACTCTCCATGCCAATTATACAAATATTATGTTCCAAACTTTCAAAAGTGTGATTGCACAAGACAGAGAAGTTCTTTCCAATGCAAACAATAATTAGTAAAGCATTCAAGAAATACAGACTCACAGTAAATGTCATGGTCATGATAGTTAGAATATAAATGTCATAGTGAAATGTGACACTGTTTTTTGTGTGAAATTGGTAGTGCTTCCCTATAAAACTTCCTTGTTCCTTATTCAGGACAGTGAACTTAAGTTCCCTCCTCTATATTCAGTCCTCCATAGAATAATGAACCATCACTGATTAATGCACAAGAACTTTAGTAAAGCAATGGAAACAAATTTCACACCAAGTGTAAAGAGTAAAGATGTGTCGACTAACCCAAGCAGGTTCTAAAGATGTGGTTACTAATGCTAGAAAATTCTTGAGGATATTGATCCTAGCAAAATTAAAAGGAAATGAGAACTTGCATGACAAGAAATACTTATATCAGTAGGTATGAGCTACCATGAAACCTGGTGGCATAACATTTAATTAGAAATAAGACCCCTGAATGTCAGCAAAGGAATGACATGTTTGTTCTCTAATAAGTTGCTACTGAAGGTTGGTATTGAAGTGAGAAACTTTCCATAGAAAATGAAAGAGAACAAGAGAATGTTTGCGCAAAGATACTCCCTTCGATCCAAAATGCAAGTTGTTTTGGCGGTGAAAAGGTCTACAAGATGACAATTTGACTAACAATTTCTATGAAAAATGTGTTAATTCAAACAGCATATTGCGAAAGTACTTGTCATGATCGATCTAGTGATGCCACTTTTTTTTGTTATCAGTCTATGCGATCACTTATCTGTTGATGGTCAAAACTTAAAACAGAATTGACCAAGAACAATTCTTCCATTCATCTATCTAGACTATAAGCTAGCAAACTTTATAACTGCCCCCACAAAACGCAAGCGAATACGCAACGCGGAGCACCATAGATTCGATCTACACAGACACATTGCCTGAGAAAAAAAATGTATATCCGGAGCAAGGAAATGGGCGGAGCGAGGGAGGGCGAACGCGAACCTTGGGGAGGTCGAGAGGGGAGCAGACCGATGTTTGGCACAGTGACGGGGCGGCGGCGGCCGGGTTCTGAGGGAGAGTGGAGAGCGCTCGGAGAGAGCGGGCGTCGTACAGCGGCGACGGCGCGGTCGCGTCGGCGCTTTGCATCCGGATCGGGTCAGCACTCGCGACGCCATTCTCGCCGTCTCTCCCGCCGCGCCGGAGGAGAGGACTGCAGCGAGAAGGGAAACTGGGAAAGAAGGTGGCCGAGGACGCGGAGGGTATGCGAGAACATATGGTTTGGCCCAGTAAGGAATACGGCCCAGGTATGGGCTGGGCCAGCAAATGTGGTGCAGTAAGGACTAAGGAGTTCCGCTTTCGAGCCACAAAGCCTGGAATTGACTGACAAGTCAAATCCTTTTAAAAAAAACTCGACCGGTGAGGAAAGAACCGCCCTTAGGGTATTATCGTAGGAAGGGACCATATGACCCCGGTCGAGAAAACCCCCGAACCCTGGCACGTACCCCGAAGGGCCGAGTGAACCAGAACAGATCATCAGGCCGGCGGCACCAGAGGCGCACCGCAATTGACGCAGTCACCAGATTCGCGTGCACAACGAGGGGATTTTTTTGGGTGGGTACTGGAAATTCTGCCCCCACCGGGGCTCGAACTCCGGTCGGCAGGCTGAGGCCTTAAGCCACGCCGCCTGACCAGCCGAGCCAAATCCTTTTAATCTAGATGGATGGGTAGATAGATTCCATGATCATTTTACTTGTTCTGGAATATCAATTTGTGTAGCTGAATTTGTGATTTTGAGTCGGATCAAAAGGACAAAGCATTGACACGAGTAAGTTTTTTTCCGATCGACACGAGTAAAATTTTCCTAGCTCTTGGGGCCTTGTGGAGGGGGGAGGAGGCAATGACATCCACTAAACTTTTTTGTACAAAAAAATTATAGGCTTGACTTATATATATGCTTAGAATAAATACATCCTCAGAAATTACACATAGGTCCACAAGAAATAAACTACCATACAACTATTTCTGGCCCTATCATCATTAGGTTTTATCCGATTACACTTATATCCACCTCGATCCATGTATAAAACAAGTTTAGCCAAACAAGCTTCAAAGGTGGTTTGAATCTATATCTACTTATTTCGTGTGTTTTAGGTTGGTCTACGCTTTAAAGAAAAATATAAAAACAAAGCATGCATGATCAGAGCATTGTTTCTAGTTGTCTACATGAATGCTTATCATAATTTCAACTATTTTTTTTGTCTTAATAGATACTCCATCTATTTCAAACTATAGGTTGTTCTAACTTTTCTAGATACATAACTTTTACTATACACTTAGAGATGTCCATTATATCTAGATAAATAGTAAAAATTATATATCTAAAAAAGTCATAATAAATTACAATTTGAAATGAAGAAAGTACAATTTATATGTACATTTTATATTTAGCCTTTTAGAAATTCTGGCATTTGTACCTGCATGTGTTGAAGCAAATTTGTTTCATCCCTCCCTCCCTCACTCTCTCATCCGTCTATCCTTACACTCTCACTCATCTTGTTTGGTATTAAAAGGAGCAAATTTATTTCATTCCTCCCTCACTCTCTTCTATGTCTATCCTTCCGTAGATCCTACACTGCCACCTTCTTGTTAATTTGGTCACTCTTTTCACCGTCCGAAGATAGACTGTATCCTCCACCAGCGCTGGTTACTGTTTGGAGCTTAAAAAAAATTGTTGGCGCTGCGGGCGGGTAGCTCGCATTTCACCTTTCTTAAACTTAAAACAGTGCACACAATAGCTACATATATTTAAGCTGTGTCAATCTCTAGTTAATTTTCTCATACGGGATTAATCCTTCGTTGCACCTAATATTTATTATGAGCCTTATAATTTATTTGATTTAATTTAAATAAAGTTGGGCCAACAGAATTAGATCTAACAAAGATAACTAGCTCGTTATCATTATCATATATATAGACGGGTTCAGGTAACTACGCAACAATTGTACGCCCCAGTTGCAGTGCTCGGGCATATTATTTGTATATAAAGTTATAATTGCCTCAAATAACATGTGGTTGGATTTTCTTTAGAAGTGATATATTCTGCTAGCTAGCTAGGTGTAAAAAAATGCTCTTAAAAGAGAGAATGGTATCAATGGCACGTTTACCTCCACGTATAAAAAGTCAATTTTACACGATCATCACACACAGACACACGTACCTCAAATGGGGGGAAAAGGCAGATAGGGCGGTTACGACTGCTTATTCACCTCCATTATGTTCTTAGGAATAGGCATATTCTACCGACATTTATAGCTAGTGACTTAGTGTACCAAATTAAGGCCCCCTTTATTCTTTGAGTGTCTTCTTAGGCGTTGGAAATCCATTGATTAATCAATTATATATATTGATTAGTACTTAATCCGGCCGATTTATTCTTACCTCGACGTGTACGTGGAAATAGATATGCCCATTCATTTCACGTTGACACGTCGAGAATGCAAAGTAGGGCATTAAAGAAATGGGCGGGGTTTTACGCCAATATGGCACCCCCAAACAATGTGCTGAAAGCTGAATGCATGATGTTTGATGCCCACTCAAGAATTGTTCTTCTTGTTGTACTGCAATCGGAAAAAAGGAAAACAGCTAGAATCGATTCAGTCCTTATGGAGTTATCTACAAATAAACTGAAAGAAGTCAGAGGCATGCATGTTTACTTGCACCAACGTTGCATTGGTTTCCCTGTAGTGTAAGACGAGCTCAGTTGGAGTTTTCAAAAAAGCAAAACTCTTGTTAATAAAGGTATAAATAAAATGTAATATTAATGATAAAATGGCATGGCACCTTGTGATGACGTACACGCTCACTGGAACGGATGGCAAATAGAACCCGACGACCACATATTATTTGTGGTGGCTAAATTCTGGTTGTTGATGTGATGATTTGTTGTAATGCACATTAAATTCAGAAAAATACGAACATCCAACGCCAAATTGAGGATTTAAATTTAGATGAGCAAATTACACCATAGGTAACATAACCAGCCAAGCTAAGCTTAGTTCGCGTCATCATTTTTAGTAGCAGTAGATAGAGAAGAAATAAAATGCTGTTATGGCACCCGGCCGGCTCATGCAATTTTAATTAGTTCACGTCATCGTTTTTAGTATGCATGCATCAGACGCTGCTATATTTTTCAGCTCAGTGTGATCTTGGTGGTGTGATGTAACTAACTACCTTTTATTTTCAAACAAATTAAACAAACAACTGTAGAATGGTGGCCCGTGGCTCGTCCCAAAAGCAAAGACGATCACAGAAAGTAGCCGCGAGCCCTCTCAGCAGAACATTCGATTCCCTAACTAGCTATAGCTAGCCACTCCGATCCTCAAGATTGCACATTTGCACTGCCCCGGTGGCCACTTCCTCCAAAAGCCGGCCGGCGGCCGGAACGGTGGAGATGGAGACTGACCTCTCGATCGATCTCGATCTGCTATATAAAGCCAGCCTCATCGATCATTATATCGTCACCACAACTCATCATACACACATACACAACTAACAGCAGCAGCAGCATAAACTCTGAACCCTCAAGTGAGGTTCGATCGTCGATCGTTGGCACCATCAAGGTATCAAAGGAGAAGCAAGAGACGACGACGACGTCAATGGCGGCGGCAGCGGCGGACGGCGGTGTGTCGAGGCTGGCGTCGCAGCGGGCGGTGGTGATCTTCGGGACGAGCAACTGCTGCATGTGCCACGCGGTGAAGACGCTCTTCTCGGAGCTGGGGGTGGGGTGGGCGGTGCACGAGCTGGACAAGGACCCGGGGGGCAAGGACATGGAGAAGGCGCTGGGGCGCATGGTGGGCCGCTCCCCGCCCGTGCCGGTGGTCTTCATCGGCGGCAAGCTCGTCGGCCCCACCGACCAGGTCATGGCGCTGCACGTCCGCGGCAAGCTCGTGCCGCTCCTGCGCGAGGCCGGCGCCATCTGGCTCTGATGATCTCATCTGTGAATTACCCGCGCGCTGCATGGCTTACTACTCCATCATGATCCGATCCAGCATCAAGTTATATATACATACTTGCTACGTAGTCGTATACTTCTAACTGATGCAACACATGCATGCATAATCCATGAAAGGTCATCGAACTATTAAGAGAGCTATGATCTTTCATTCAGTTCAGTATAGAATATAGATACCCGTCGTCGTTACTATGTTCAAGGAGGAAGGAATGCTGTGCAAGCTGTATCGATGAGCTAGTATGTACAACGTACGTACTTCTACTTTGAATGAAAAACATACAAGCTAGTGCGCAAAGTGTGTGTGTGTGTGTGTGTGTATTCTTTCATTCAGTGTTTGGGCAATAAGGCCTGGCTTGCCATCAGAAGGGAATAAAGGATCACTTACTAGACAAGCTGTTGCAGTAGATTAATCAAGTCAAATCAAATAGTTAATATTACGGAAAATCTACTTTACGAGACGCGTAGCTCGGGGCGCACACCGTCTCTGTCGTTGGATGAACGCGTGAGACCCACTCCCACCCGCCCGCGCGGGTCGATGAAGAAGAAGACGGCAGTGGCTAGGGTTCCGGCGGTGGCGGTGGCGACTCTCCTTCCCTTCTTTCCTAATTCAGACAAGCTAGAAGGAAATCTGGAGGCACGCCAGCAACGCGGTGGGACGACGAGAGGGTTGCATTAGGGTTCTGCGGCGAGAGAGGCAGTAGCCGGGCCAGGTCGGGGGGGGGGGGGGGGGGGGCATGGCCATGGCGGTGGAGAGAGGGGCGAGGGGAAGAAGGAGGTCGCCACGGGTGGTGGACGGCGGGGTGATGAGCGGTTGGGCGCGAGAAGAAAGAAGTTCGGGCCGTGCCTTGACTGATTGGCCGTGGTCGAGGGCGGCGGCGAAGGCGACATGGATGTCGCCGGAGCCGGACGAGGCGGCAGTGGAGCGCAGGAGGAAGAAGAGAAGGCACATGCAAGGCAAGGAAGGAGGCGTGCGGGCGAAACTTTCTACGCGACTACGCAAGTCCTTAGGTGGTCGTTTGGGAGAGCTACAGCTTCAACTTCTCCAAAGAGAATCACTCCCAACCAGCTAAACGCTCAAAATGCCAACTGATTCATGTGGGGATCAGGAGAGAATTACTTCTCCATTTACACTAACATGTGAGAGCTAAAGAAAACACGTTTCACCCTACTTTCTGTTATATTAGTGGGGATGAGCAGAGAGTCAATTCTCATCCGCTCCCCACCCTCCTCTCTGCCTCGCTCTTAAGAATCCAATGGAATCACTGTATCTGACAAACAAGAAGTAGATCTAAAGAGTTAAAAAGTGAAATTCTCCCAAACTAGGCCTTAATATTATCGATAATGCTCTGGTGAGGACGTCCGTCCTAGCGCATCCGTCCGGACGCCATGTTCCTGGGCCTGTGCAACGATCGGGCCAAATAGGCCTACTCTATTTCACCATCAGCACAGTTCTCCAAAAAGAAAAAAGGCCAGCGATATTTTCTTTCCCCACCGTCGCACGCATCGATCCTTCCCCCACCACAGCATGCCTACGACCACCGCGAGGTCCTCCATCACGCCGCACTCATGCGACCGCCGTGGGAGCATCCATTGCGGGGTTCGCTCGCCGCGACCTTCTTCAACGTGGCGGCGCCGTACCTGGCCCAAATCCCGCTCTGCTCCGCGCCACGTGCCCCTTCCGTTGCTCCTATCGTCCGCCCCGCCTGCTCCTGCTCCTGTTCCGCCATCGTTGCTCCTGCACCTGCTCCACGTTGCTCCTGTCGATGCTCCGCGCGCTCACCTCGCTACACCTGCCGCTGCTCCTGCTCTGCCCGCCCCACTCGACGACGCCGATAGCCGCTGCCAACGCAAGAAGAAGCATCGGGTCCTGGCGCGAAAGCCCTCCGATCTCGCTTCCTGCTATAGTTGCGGCGCCCCGATGTAGACGACGGAGGATGCCGCAACAGGATATGATGCATGTTACAACTTACAAGCACATATATTCAAATGTTTCAGATGTTTTAGAAGTATGTTGCAATTGTTTCATATGGATGTTGCAAAAGTAGATCGGGATGTTGCATATGTTGCAATCGTCTGTCCCTAATGTTTGATCTGTTTTTTTAGACGTACGTTGCAAGTATTTTTATTTGGATGTTGCATATGCTTCACAGATGTGTTATAAGTGTTTCTGACGCATGTTTCAAGTGTTTCACCTGTCTTTTTTTATATTACAAGTGTTGTATCTGAATGTTTTAAAAGTAGATCAAGTGTTTTGATATAGGATACGAAAAGTGGGAGGGGACGCGAGCAGCCCCTGTGAACACGCGGCGCAAGTGACATTCCAGCGGCGCGGGTCCCGTGGTTCGTGAGACGTAGGCGCGGGCGAGCGATGCCTAGACGGCGCGGGAAAACATAATGCCGCCACGACCGTTCAGACGTCCGGGCGCTCCGGATCTGGGCTAGCCGCGCTGCAACCATGCATCTAAGGCCTTGTTTAGTTGGACGAAATTTAGGAATTTGACCACGGTAGCACTTTCGTTTTTATTTGGCAATTAGTATTCAATCGTGGACTAATTAGGCTCAAAATGTTCGTCCCGCGATTTCCAACCAAACTGTGCAATTAGTTTTTTTTTCGTCTACATTTAATATTCTATGCACGTATCGTAAAATTCGATGTGATGACTACTGTAGCACTTTTTAAAAAAAACTTTTTAGAACTAAACAAGGCCTAACTCAAAAAAAAAAAAAGAAGGCCTAACTCAAAAAAAAAAAGTGCACACTTGTCAGCTGCCCCCATATATATCGCACCCAACATGTGTTCCACGATGTGATGCGCCGCTAGTTTCAACGCACGCTGTTTCTGGTCTGGGCTAGAAAGGTGGCAGAATCGGCGCAAAGGGCGTGAACGAGCGGCACCGGCTGTCACCGTCAAGTTTACATCTACGTTCTAGTGATTTGCATGGGATTTTGATTATTGACAAACACAAGTGTTATGGGTAATATCTATTTTATAACGGGATTTATATTTGAGTTAGTTACAAGTTGCTTGCATTGGCTATGGCTACAAGTATTTTTGCCCTCGAAAATTTGGATTGATGCTTGGAGTACTGTGCAAATAATATTCGTGAAGACTAATTAACGACAAATATTATAGAGCCAATGTAGGTTCAGGTTTGATGCTTAGAGATATTTATTGTAGTGTGTATTAGGGTTTTTGTTTTTTCGTTTGGTCCATTGCTATAGGAAGTTTATTATCGCTAGGTCTAAAATCTTTTTCATTGTCAGTTTTGCCTTTCGATGATGAAAGTGGCCAACGGTAATAAATTTCATTTCCATCGGTTTTCAACCGGGCCGTGAAAATGATGATCACCACCGGCTCGTTTATATCAACCGGCGGTGATGACTAGAAAAAAAAATAACAAAAAATGTAGCTACTAGCAGTCTGAGCCCTCTTTCAGCTTGCTGCTGACTCCATAGCAGCAACGTCATACGTCATCGCTCGCTGAATCTGCATCGCCGTCTTCTCGCCTTGGCCTGCCGCCATCGCCAGATCTAAGAGTGTGAGAGAGTGTGCGAGAGACTAATATATGAGAGGGATAGTAAGATAGAGAGGATGAGGAACTTATCTCATGCGCGTGGTGGTGTGCTGGAAGAGGGGTGTTGCCGCCAAGACGCCACCACCTATGAAGAGGGGGGCTGACCGCATGCTGGGGCGCCGCCGCCAAGGTGCGCCGAGGAAGGGTGCCTATTATATAAGTACTAATCCACAATCCATAATATATTTGTATAGTTTTAGCTAGTTATGGTACTGATTTAGAGGTTAGCAATTACTTCCTACGTTTACAAAAGAATATAATTCTAGCACAATACCAGCTTAAAGTATCTCTAGTTTGACTAATCATATATAAAACTATTAATATTTATGATATCAAATAAATAACATTAAATCTGTCACAAGATATATTTTTTATAGTATGCATATCTAGTGTCATAATACTGAAAGGATCTGGTAAGTGGCCTAGAGGGGGGGTTGAATAGGTTTTTTCTGAAATTTAATCAACTTCACGAAATCAGTCAGAACGCAGAACCTCCAGGCCTGAGCGTGGAGGTTCCAGGGCGCGGAGGTTCCGGGGCTAAGCGTGGAACCTCCGGGATCAGAGTAAGAAATCGATCTACTGCAGAATTTAACGAATGAAAAATAGATCGAATGTAATACCAGCCTTCCTGGGGAGTGTGTTGAGCTATCCAAACAGTCGGTTGCACCTAGAGGATGAGGGATTCGTAGATTGGATGTAAACCCTAAAAATCAATTCAAATCACAAGTAATAGCAACAACAACAACAATCACAGAGGACATGAGAATTTATCCTGTAGTTCAAGTTGCCATAAAGCTTGTCTACATCCACGTTGTTGAGGTTAGCCACAAAGGCTATGGAGTCTCTTTCAACTCGCTCCTCTTCTCCAACCTATCACCAAGGCAATAGATTGGAGGCACTGAGCTTGAGAGAGGGAGAGCTTCTATTCGAAGTGAATGAATCAGGTAAGAAGATGATCGTTGGGGGCAAAGGGGTGAGTACAAATACCCCCACTGTCACCCACAAAATGGTCGGGTCAGACAGACCCTGGAGCCTCTGCGTCAGGACGCTGAGGTTCCACACAGGCCAGAGCAGATAAGAATTCAGCTCGGCTAGCTTTTTTGTGTGGCTGGGATTACTTGAGATGTAGATGGAGTTTTGAGCACATGGTTCCATCCAGCACACCATCAGTATCCCCCTTGATAGTATGGCTTGCCCTATAACTCAATTTCAAAATATAAAATGAGACAAACTAGCTCTTGAAGCCATTGCAAGCCATCCATTCGAGTTGGGGGTCTTCTCCTTTGTTTCTTTGCACCCACGATTCAAGATATGCTGTCAAACACTTGTCAAAACCGTTAGTCCTTTAATTATGTGGTCAACATCACCAAAACCCACTTAGAGCTTGATTGCACTTACAATCTCCCCCTTTTTGGTAAATGTTGACAACACAATTAAAGCTTTACATTTAATTGAAAGATTGAGCTTTTGATAGCATGAATACAAGGCCCCCCTTAATATATGCAAGATTTATTTGGAATTATAAAAATGTCCCTTTAAGACATACTTTGCATATATTAAGAGCAAGTGTGAAAGATACATTGTATTCGTGTTATCGTGGGGTGCAAAAGATCTGTGTCATAGATAATCCATGATGCATATGACAGATTAAGCACAGAAAGAAAAGTTTTGGGTCTGTAGACCATGAAGCCTCCACGTAGGAGCTCAAAGCCTCCGGGTCTACGCTCGGAGCCTCCGTGTTTTGCACACACAAAACTTTTTTGATAGCAATAGAAGCATCTCCGATATGTAAACAAACACCACATAGATCTAACATGCTAGTAACATATGAATATAAAGAGGTTCTACCACAGTTCTAGCATCCATTACAAGCATAAAGTTCACATATCCATGTCCATGACCTCCAATCACCACACAAAGGCGAAACAAAAGTATTATTACATACCACTAAGATGAAAAGAGTTCAAAAACGACATCGACTCTCACAACTCATAACTAAATGTCTCAATGCTACGCTACCATGATGACACTATGATGACCCGATCCATGATCTCAAAATACATCTCAATCTTGCCTCTCCCCTTTGTCAATAGGTGCCAAAAAGGAAAAAGGAAAAAGGAAAAAAGGAACAAGAGAGGCAAAACTATAGCTCACTGATCCCTGCTCCAGTCACTGCTAATGTCACTACCACTATCATCTGTCGGATCGGTCTGCCTCTTGCCACTGGAAACTATCCTCTCTCTAGACTCATCATCATTGTCACTCACAACAACCCTATTGGCTCGGTGAGTAGTTGTCATGTGCCTCTGTGACTTGGACTGCCCTCTCTCATGTCTAAGGATGTTCATCCTCTCGCCAAGCATCTCCTGATCATGAGGATACTCCATCTCTTCCTCATCCTCACTAGTGTCCTCATAGGGTGGGAACACTAGAGGAGGAGGGATCTCTCTGACCTCAAGTCCTAGCTACCTCTTCATGTCATTTATGTCCTTTCTTCCCTCATAGGCAGCATCCACAGCATACTAACACATGCAAAATATGTTCTTGAACAACTCCTTGAGCTTGCTCCCCCTTGGCCTATGATGGGAGGAAGAAGGCCTGCTGCTACTAGCTCTATGAGTGGGTCTAGCCTCTGTTGCAGCTAATGTGCCTGCTGGTCCAACTAGTGCCTCCCATCCTATATGTTGCCATTGAGTCAACTTGTAGGGCCTATGCTCCACATCCTTCTTGAACTCGATGTCGGACACCCTCTTAATGATGTACATGACATAAGGAGCATAAAGAAGGTCATTTCTAGCATCATCCATAGAATCACTCAACTCAGCCTAAATAAACCTACTAGCAGAGAATGCATCACTACCTGGAGCCATCCTTGCAAGCAAGCTCTTTGCATACTTTCTTAGTCAAGTTGAGTCACTTCCCTTGGGTTGATAGTCTCTCTGAATAGGTTGTTCATGGCATAGTAGAAAAACTTCAAGCCCACTGTCTTCCCATTAGCTAGATCTTTCCTCTCATAAGCAAATGCAGTATCCTCAGTCTTCATGACGTTCTTTATTTGAATGGTGTCTGCATACCTATCTCCACTCCCAAACCCAAGAAGGCGAGCAAATGTAGTGAAATCCACCGTGTAATGAACTCCTTCCGTCATCTAATGGAAGGTCTCATTTGCCACATCATGAAAGAAGGTGGCATGAAACTAAGCTAAAATCTCTCGGCTCCAATCATATTAGAAACCCATGATGTCCTTCAGTTCATGCTCAGTCACTGTATCCATCACTCTCTTGGAGTCTGGAGTGTTCATGCTCTCAATGTGATCCCAATCAATATACTTCATCTAAACTATTTTCTTCTCTTTGGCTAGAATGGCAGTCTTGTAGAAGTCAAACTGAAAGAGTGGCCAAAACCTATAGTCAATGCATCTGTCATTCAACCAAGCATAGGGATTTGCTGTCGTAGCTTTCTTGGCCTGCACGCCCAAGTTATGGTAGTTAATGTGCTACCTCTTGTCAGTGTTTTTGGACCATCGATGAGTAAATTTGTATTTGCACGTCTGGCTCGGATGGTGTGCTCAGATGACATAAGGGTTTATACTAGTTTGAGTGGAATGTCCCTATGTCTAGTTTGCTGCTGCTCATGTTACCGGCACTTGGTTTGCAGTAGGGGTTACAAACGGGCGAGAGAGAAAAATGATCATAAGTCTCTGGTGGAGGGAGTGAACGAGTACTGAGAGCTCGATCGTTGCTCAGCTGTGTGTTCGTGTCGTGCTCTTGTGTTTTTATCTTGTGGTTTGGTCCCGTGCGGATTTGGATCCTCTTCATGGGGTGCCCTACTTTCCCTTTTATAGGCCAAGGGAAAGCATGGGTTATAGCGGAGGAAAAGGAGAAGAACAAGAGAGAGGAAAGCTTCCAAGGTCGCCAGGTTCTTCTTCTCCTTCATACGGGTCCCACCGATCCTATAGATGACAATAGGGATGGCTCCATGTCGTGGCCCTATCCGTCACTAGCACCATGCGTAGGCGTCATCTACCGGTCATAGCGTTCCATTCCATCCCAGCGGACGTCATGGTGAACTAACATGCCTGTCAGCGTTCGTATGAGGGTTAGGCAGAACAATGCCAGCACGCCCGACACTATTCTTGATGTGAATCATCTAGTATGACTCGTCATGGCCACGAGTTACATCATGGAATGCTAGTCTCTTCCCTGGTGTCAGAGTTTTAGCCCAGACCCATAGCTTGGTCCTGAAGTGGTTGGCGGTGGTATGGGTCCCCGTCGGACAAGACGGAGCCCATACCCAAGGGGTCGGGCGAGGCAGAAATCATGTCCTTGGGGTCGAACGAGATGGAGCCCGTACCCAAGGGGTCGAGCGAGGCGAAAACCGCGTCCTTGGGGTTGGGCGAGATTGAGCCGCACCTAAGGGGTCAGGTGAGGCGAAAATCACATCCTTGGGGTCAAGCGAGATGGAGCCTGCACCCAAGGGGTCAGGCGAGGTGGGAATCACGTCCTTGAGGTCGAGCGAGATAGAGCCTGCACCCAAGAGGTTAGGAGAGGCAGAGCCCGCGGCCTTAGGTGAGACCCCCGTGGCCTTGGGGTCGGACGAGGCCTTTTAATACATCTTGCTTCATTCGAGGAAGTTAGTGTGGGCACTAACCTCCTTGCTTTGGGTATCCCTAACATTGATACCTGACAGTAGCCCCCGAGCTTGTGGAGGAGTAGATACTCCTTTGGAGGCTTTTCCAGATAGGAGGACTCTAAGGGCCTTAGCCTTCTTTTTGTAGCCCACATCGTGTCCTGGTAGGGTGGCGGTTCCCTTTTGTCATGATCGGTCTTCTTGGGGGCATGTAACCATAGGATTTGGGAGGTTGAAAGATATTTCTTGATTTTGGTCCCTAGGATCCGATCGGTCCGCTGTCGTACTATGACTGCACATCCGATCTCCTTACGAGTCCAACTTTCCTCAAGCCCCTATGCATAGCAGGGGTCTAGGCGAGGGTCGGCTCATCTTTGTAATCGTTGTCCCTCAAGTGTTTTCTTCGATAAAATGGAGAGGCTGAGTCATGCCATGTTTTTCCTTAATGGACGAAACATGGTGCTCAGTGAGCTATTAATGGGCTAGTCCGAGTAGAGCCCTGGTTTCCCGTTCATGGGGGTCCAACATGGGTCAACTAGTGATCAACTCTAGACTCTTGGCGGTCAATCCATATAGTTCTCAGGTCCGTTCGATCGGTCCTGAGGGCTCATTGCCTTTCTTTGAGGAAGAAACCATGGACTAGGAACCGACCAAGACTCAAATGTGGGCTGGGATGCCCGTGGTGCTCGAGCACCTAGGTACTAGCCACTAGTGGGCTCATCCCTTTCTTTTCCTCACTCTAAGGGTGCCCTGAAGCGGTTGTGAGCCCATTGGAGGGACAACCTTCGAACTCTTGGACCTAAATGGGCCATAGGAGCGTTTTCAGCTCCGTATCCCACCTTACCTACAATGGTTGTTAGCCCATTGAATGGGTGAACCTTCATTCGACGTATCCTTCAAGGGCGTGGATAGAGATTGCGTGCGTAGGATCTTTGGAGGGAGGTTATGTAATGTGGCACAGTGGGCACATGAATTTAGGCTGACGGTTCGCCTTCTCGCCCCGCTCCACCTTATAAATAGTGGCCTCCCCTTTCACGTTTCTGTACACCAAAACTATAGCCTTACCTTCTCTATTTCTCTGCCGCCGTTTGGATCTATTATGCTTGCTAGTCCACCGTCGGAGCCCTAGATCTATAGCCTTTGCTCCTTCACCACTGCCTTTGCTTCTCTGTAGCCACCTCCATCCTCCATGGATTTGTGGCATCGCTCCAATGTTACCTATGCACACATGGAGGGCCTCGTCAAGTGTTGTCTTCTCTATGGGAGGACTAATGTGGTGGAGTGGCTTGTGCCCGACCGCGAGGAGGCGCCATCATCGCCTGATGGCTACATCATCTCCTTTGTGCTCTTCCACGAGCGCAGGCTCTTGGTTCCTCCTCACCCATTCTTCCAAGGTCTACTACACCATTATCAGATTGAGCTGCAACACTTGAACCCCAATGGGATCTAGCACATCACGACCTTCATCGCGATGTGCGAGAGGTACCTAGGGATCAGGACCCACTTCGAGCTCTGGAGATATTTCTTCTCCATTTCCTTGATAAAGAAGGAGAGAGGCTGGGATATCCTAGTGCTAATGGGATGCATGGGCATCCATCTTTGGGGGTAGCGAGCATCTGATAACATGCCATGCCAACTCTCTAGATCCAACAAGGGGTGGCACTTACATTGGTTCTACCTAAAGGATGACCCTGCCACACCCTTGCCTATCTTCTCTAGGCGTCTGGTCAAAGAGGTTCTACCATCATGGCTGTGTGGGCCACCCATCAAGGAGAAGAAGAGGATGCATGACCTCCTCGAGGCCATCACGTTCCTAAAGACCCATGGCCTCCGCAAGGTTGGTGTCATCAAGGGGTATCATGCGAGGAGGATGGTGCCCTGATGGCGTGCATCCTCTTATTATATGGGATGACGCCCAGCACATAGCTCATTGGGATGACACTTGCCTAGGGGCTGCTTTGTGACACCAAGGTCATGCAGCACATCAAGGTGGCCATAGGGAGGCCGACGCCATGTTCCTGAGCCTGGGGCATCCTATGATGCGGCCAGATGCAGGCTTCATCGAGCTACCAGTGGGGTTAGTCTTCTGAGACTCCATCGCACCACTGCTAGAGCACGTGGCCATAAGGGCGGTGAACTATGTCACAGATGAATAGTAGTAGAAGAAGAAGGACAACGAGGAGAAGAGATGGCGGTCAAAGCAATGAGCGAAGCTATAGCGAGGGAAGCGGCGTCAAGACTCATCGGAAGAAGAGGAGGAGGAAGAAGAAGAGGGTGAAGATGATGGCTCCATGTCGCCCATCCCATGGAATGATCTAGCTGCCAGGGATGAGGACCTATCTTCGTTGTGGGTAGGGCCCATCCCATGGCAATTAGTGAGGCAAGAGGGGGAGGATGCACCCCTGAAGCTAGTGGAAATGAACCACCCCACCGCGTCAGGGCCTTCGATGGTGGCCTTAGAACCGGTGGAGCCAGGCCACCATGCCTCATCCAAGCCTTCAACGATGGTCCTGGAGCTGGTGGAAATAGGTCGCCCTACTCCATCCGAGCCCTCGGTGGTGCCTTCAGAGTCGGTGGGGGCAGCCATGTTGATTCGTTCGAGCCCTCCGAGCCGAGGGAGGGCTCAAAGAGGCAACATGCAGATGAGGAGCAATCGGGGTCGGGCAAGCTAGCCCCAAAACATCCTCGTATGATGGCATCAAGGTGAGTCAAGAGTTCCTTTGTCCTTTTGTCTTAACAGACTTTTGCCACAATCTGACTGCCATGTCCCATGTAGCATCGGAGGGCATGGGACTCTCCTACAACTTGCTCCAAAGAAGATTCTCCTTTGGCAAATGTACTAGGAGCCAGCTGGCGCCATGCTGGTGGTGAGCGTTAGTGGCATTGGGGTGGCCACAATATCAACTAGGGAGGCATAGCCAGTGGCTATGTCCACGAGAGGGTAGGCAGAGGAGGGCATGTCTGGGGCACCCATGGCGGGCACGGCATGGCCAGTCGTGTCCTTGGCATCATAGGTGGACGAGGCATGGATGGAGCCACTGTCCATGTAAGTGGCCATGTCCGTGGTGGGGTGGACAAAAGGGGGCACACCCACCCCCTCTGTCGCTAGAGGAGCCACTCTAGAGGAGCTACTATCGCCAAAGAGGTCGGCGCCGCTTGAGGTCAGCGCGGGGACGTCTTGGTCTTTGGTCCACATGGCTGCCCTCGATGAAGTGGCAGAGGAGAGGGAATGGGGGAGCATCCATATGGAGGTTGGGGATGTGGTTTGCACCCTGACTACCATGCTGAGCTTGATGCACGACATTGTCGCCCTAGTCAGCCAGGTAAGCTATGACCATGCTTCCAACCCTTATGTTCTTCCGCACCTCTAAGTCTTGTCTTCTTCGTAGGTCCTTATGGCCCATAGCCAGAAGAAGTGCCAACTCCTTGCTGAGGAGACACGGTAGAGTGAGGGGCTGGCTGCACAGCTCGCTGCTACCCATTAGGAGGTGCCTAAGCTTGCCCCTACCACCTAGGAGGTGGCCAACCTCTGAGTTAGGGAGAAGGACGCTCGTGACAATGCCCATAAGGTCGAGGAGAAGCTCATGGCCCTAATGGAGAGGACACGCATGGACACCATGGAGGCTAAATGGCTACAGAAGTAGCAGGATGATTTGCTCTAGGCCATAGCGGAGCTCCGCACAGGGACTGAGTTGGCTCGCTAGGAGCGCGCCGATGCTCAGCAACGGGTCAGCCACCTTGAGAAAGAGCTTTAGAGGGAGAGGAACCTAAAGGTTGTAGCTGAGGGCATGTCCATCGGGCTCGCCGCAGGGGTCAAGCGGTGCCAAGAAGAGGTCCGGTGCCTGGAAGTCGAGGTGCCCCGATAGCGTGATGAGGCGCGCAAGCTTCGAGTGGATGTGAATGGTAAGTCTCTAGTTTCATTTGTTGTCTTTCTCCCTAGAATCCATGGTGAGCCTTCTAACAGGATCGGAACATGACTTGGGTAGGTCTCGATGATGGCTCAAGATTAGGATTGAATCGAGAAGGTTAAGATGACCCTGTCCGCTTCTGAGCGGGTCAGGCAAAGGCCACTAGGGCTCATCTATGTTTTCTCCTCTGGCTCTATTCGATGCAAGACGGTCTCAAGCACTTCACGGGCCAGCCTTCGAACCCTGGTCGGTCATCACTCATGTTGAATGAGATGACTACCGCTTCGTGACGCGACGCGAAGCGTCGTGATGCAACAATTGCATATGCGATGCTTGGATGTATGAGAATGGATGAATGAATGCTCATGCACTGGAAAAGTAAAGTGGGGGTTGGTAAAGTCACCTCGATGGCTCGAGTGATGGGTTCGGGGAGCTCTTATCGGATATGTCCAAGTGAAATCTAGGTTTGTCATTCATGACGGAGTCGGCATAACCCGCATAGGGCATCCTACTGCTCCTTACCCGTCTCTCGGTAGTGGCCCAAGCCGTTCGATCAACTTGGGTGACCCACTGGCCTCTCCTTGATGGGGATTCCGCCAGTAGGCCCCTTTAAACCCTTCTTCGGAAGGTGGGGGCTCAAGCTTGGGGTGTAGGGAAAAAAATCTAATTATGCTAGTGAGCAAAAATGCCATAGCCACTGGGGCATAAGTTTCTTATGATCTGACCAGTTTTACTCAGCGTTTATTTCCGCAAACCTTGCCTTTACATTTTTTATCACGACAAAGGGTCGAGCATAGAGAATGTCTACCGAATAGATATACTCTTACCAGCCCCCAAGTGAGGCCTGACCCCTTGGCATTGCTGGGGTCAAGCATCACTTAAAGATCGAGGAGTCGATAGTGAAACTAATAAGAGAAAACATGCATAAATTAAGGATGACTCGTCTCTCGAAAGTGGCTCAAGCCGTCCGATCGACTTGGGTGACCCGCTAGCATAGGACTTATCTTGATGGCTTGAGTGATAGGTTCGGGGAGCTCTTATCGGATATGTCCAAGTGAAAATCAGGCTCGTCATTCATGATGGTGTCGCCATAACCCGCATGTGACATCCTACTGCTCCTTACCTGTCTCTCGACAGTAGCCTGAGCCGTCCGATCAACTTGGGTAGCCCACTGGCATAGGACTTAGAAATTAGTTAGGCAAATAAGCCAGGCGATGAACTTGTAATAAGTGGACAAGCTCTTAAATTTTGTTATGGCCAAACAGATTTTTAGCCCTTCTCCACTTTTTGTATAAGAAGGTTAATGTATTTCGACCCTTTTCGTCATTAAGGCTTTAAAGCTCAGGGTGTGGGTGAACAAACTCTGATCATGCTGGTGAGCAAAAATGCCATAGCCGCTGGGGCATAGGTTTCTTACAGTGCAACCAGTTTTACTCAATGTTTGTTTTCGCAAACCTCGCTTCTAGGTCTTAACATGAGGAAGGGTCAGGAGTAGATAATGTCTACTAGATAAATGTGCTCTTATCAGCCCTTGGGTGAGGCCTGACCCCTTGCCATTGCTGGAGTCAGTGTCACTAAAGATCGAGGAGTTGATAGCGAAACTAATAAGAGAAAGCATGCATAAATTGAAGGGTAAAGCGACGTAGTTGTTCGATGTTCTAAGCATTGACAAAGACTTCGTCGTCGATGGTCTTGAGCTTGTAGGTGCCTGGTCGAAGAACCTCTATGATAACGTATGGTCCCTCCCAAAGCAAAGAGAGCTTATGGCGGTTCTTGTTGCTTTGGACAAGGTGGAGCACTCAGTCCCCGACGTTGAAGGCCTGACCTCGCACTCGACGGTTGTGGTACTAGCGCAACACCTGTAGGTACTTGGCTGAGCGGAGGAGGGCAACGTCATGTGCTTCATCTAGCTAGTCCATGGCATCCTCGAGGGATGCCTTGGCTCCCTATTCATTGTATGGCTTGACCCTTGGTGCACCATAGTCGAGGTCAGTCGGGAGGATAGCCTCGAAACCATAGACCATGAAGAATGGCATTTGGCCCTACTGGGGTTGTCCTTAGGCTTTAGAGCACCACAGGAAGCTCCATGACCCATCATTTGCCAAACTTGTTCAATCAATTGAAGATCCTAGGCTTGAGGCCTTATAGGACCATCCTGTTCGCGTGCTCGACCTACCCGTTTGTGCGGGGGTGTGCCATGATGACCCAATCAATGCGGATGTGGTATTCATCGCAAAATTGGAGGAACTTCTTCCTAGTGAATTGCTTGTTGTTGTTCGTGATAATGGAGTTTGGGACTCCAAAGCGATGGATGATGTCAAGAAAGAACTGCACGGCTTGCTCGGACTTGATCACGGAGATCGGTCGAGCCTTTTATCCACTTTATAAACTTGTCTTTAGTGACAAGCAAGTGCGTATAGCCATCGGGTGCCCTCTTGAGAGGTTTGACCAGATCAAGCCCCTAGACCATGAATGACCACGTGATGGAAATTGTTTGGAGTGCTTGGGCCAACTGGTGGGTCTACGGAGTGTAGTATTGACACCCTTCATAGGTGCGCTCAATCTGTTTAGCATCGACCACTACGGTTGACCAGTAGATGCCTTGTCAAAACATGTTTCTGACTAGGGTCCTAGGCGTGGCATGGTGCCCATCAACCCCACCGTGGATATCGCTCAGCAAGTGCTTCCCTTGTTCGATGGGGATGTAGCACTATAGGATCCTAGTGTGGCCTCATCTGTAGAGCTCACCCTCAATAAGGACAAAGGACTTGATGCAACACATGAGCCACTGGGCCTCTATTTTATCCGTCAGTAGTGCCTCATGGAGGAGGTAGTCGAGGTAAGGCTTCCTCCAGTCGGCCAGAGGGTTAGGCTCTATCACTGTATCCTCATCAAGCTCTATGACTTCAGAGTTAGATAGAGCCACCAGCTAGTTAGCCCCCGAGCCTAGGGCAGGTGGCCCACCACTGGTCCATTTTGGCTCCTCGTAGCGGACCGAGAGCTTGTACTGATCGCTAGCGAAGACGCCCATCGACACCGGCTCTCAACCAGATGCCATTTTCGCTAATGTGTCGGCCGCCTCATTGAGATGCCTCAGGATGTGATTGAGCTCGAGACCATCGAACTTGTCCTCTAGCTCTTGGTCATATGCTATTTTTGCTAACGCGTAGGCCATTGATGAGTGCCTCATACTCGGCCACATTATTGGAAGAGGAGAAATGGATGTGAACCATGTACCTCATGCGTACTCTAAGGGGTGAAACGAAGACTAGCCCCACACCGGCACCTTTCTTCATTAGCAAACCATCAAAGTACATCATCCAGTACTCTTGGTCGACGACTACCGATGGCATTTGAACCTTGGTCCGCTCTGCAATGAAATCAGCCAGCACTTGGGACTTGATGGCCATCCGAGGGGCATATGAAATGCCTTGACCCATTAGCTCAAGTGCCCATTTCACGATTCTTCCTATGGCATCCTAGTTTTGGATGACTTCGCTGAGAGGGAAGGATGTCATGGCCATCACTGGATGTGACTTCGAAGTAGTAATGCAACTTCCTCTTAGCGATAAGGACTGGCGTACAACAATTTCTGGATTTAAGGGTAGCAAGTCTTAGAATCAGACAAGACCTCGCTAATGAAGTACATGGGATACTACACTTTAAGGGTGTGTCCCTCTTTTTCTCACTCTACCACTAGGGTTGCACTGACTACTTGCACGGTGGCCACAATGTAGAGCAGAAGCAGTTCCCCGTCAATCGGAGGGACGAGGATCGGGGCTTTCGTCAGGAGCTACTTGACCTTGTCAAGTGCCTCCTAGGCCTCGGGCGTCCATTCAAAATGGTCAGGCCTTCTTAGAAGCTGATAGAGGGGGAGACCTCATTCAGCGAGGTGTGAGATAAAATGGCTAAGCATGGTGAGGCACCCTATAACTCGCTGTACCCCCTTTATGTTCTAAATCAGACCCATCCTCGTGATGGCCGAGATCTTCTCCTGGGTTGGCCTTGATGCCATGATCGGAGACAATAAAACCTAGGCAGCATACCCCTTGGGACCCCAAAAACGCACTTCTCAGGGTTGAGCATAATGTTGTTTGCTTAAAGTTTCATGAAGGTCTGCTCTAGGTCAGCTACGATCTGGTCAGCCCATTTGGACTTGACCATAATATCATCTACATAGGCCTCAATGGTCCACCCGATGAGATCCCTAAAACAATTGAGCATGCAGCAGTTGATATGTAGCACCCACATTTTTCAGACCAAACATCATTGTGACGTACCAGAATGATTTGAATAAGGGTCATGAAAGACGTCGCTAGCTAGTCAGGACTCTTTCATCATGATTTGATGGTACCCAGAGTATGCATCAAGGAAATAAAGGGTTTCACACCCTGAGGTTGAGTCAACTACTTGGTCTATGCGTGGTAAAGGAAACAGATCCTTTGGACACGCTTTGTTGAGACCCATGTAGTCAATACACATTCTCCATTTCCCACTCTTTTTTTGTATAAGAACTGAGATTGGCTATCCACTTGGGTTGGTATACTTCCTTGATGAACCTGGCCACAAAAAGCTTCACAATCTCTTCACCGATCGCCCTGCCTTTCTCCTTGTCAAAGCGACGCAGGCTGCTGCTTCACTGGCTTGGAGCCTGGCCTAATCTTCAAGGTGTTCTCGGTGACTTCTCTTGGAATGCCTAGCATGTCCGAGGGTCTCCACGCAAAGATGTCTCTGTTGGTGCAAAGGAAGTCGATAAGTGTGCTTTCTTATTAAGAGGAAAGCGTGGTGCCAATGCGTGCCACTTTGCCCTCAGAGCCGCTAGGGTCTATGAGGACCTCTTTGGCTCCTTCTACAGGCTCAAAAGACCCTACTGACAGCTTGGGGTCAAGTGCTTATTCAATGGCCTCTTCCTTGATGGTGGCAAGCTCCTTAGAGGCAACAATTGCAGCACTCGACCTCACTCGTAGGCATGCTAGAAGGAGGTGCCGATGATGATAACCCCACATAGACCTGACATCTTCAACTTTAGATAGGTGTAGTTGGGGATGACCATGAACTTCATGTAGCATGGGCATCCTAGGATGGCGTGGTAGGTTCTGTGGAACCCGACCACCTCGAAGGTAAGGGTCTCCATCCTATAATTGGATAGATTCCCAAAGGTGATGGGTAGGTTGATCTGCCCAAGTGGCAAGACCTACTTTCCTTGCATGATGCTGTGGAAAGGCACCCCGATCGGCCGGATGCACGATTAGTTGATGCTCATGGTGTCGAGTGGTTCAGCGTACATGATGTTGAGGCTGCTGCCTCCATCCATCAGTACCTTGGTGAGCCACTTCATGCTGATGATTGGGTCAACCATGAGCGGATATCTTCCCACTATGGGATGCATTTTGGGTGGTTGGTCTATTCAAAGGTGATGGCAGACTCTGACCATTGGAGGAAGGTAGGCACAACCGGCTTAGCCATATAGACCTCATGATGTGCAAGCTTCTGGTGGCGCTTGGAGTCATAGGCCACCGACCCTCCATAGATCATGAGGCAGCCATCTAACACCAAAAATCTGTTGTCTTTCCCCTCGGTGTCATCTATGGCTAGCTTGGGGTCCTTCCTATTCCCCCTTTATTGGAGCCTCCAGACAAGAACCGCTTCATGAGGATGAAGTCCTTGTATAGGTGCTTGATGGGGAAAGCATGGTTCAGGCATGGCCCTTCGAGTAGCTTCTCAAAGTGGTCTGAGGTACCATCAGTGGGCTTTAGACCCCCCTTGTAGTTGGCAGTAGCCACGAGCGAGCCCTCGTGCCACTGCTTGTTCTTTTTCTTATTAGGGTGGTTAGAGGCGCCTTCACCGATGTCCTTATCCCGCTTTGCCTTGCCTTTGAGGCGGTCAAAAATTGCCCTAACCACCTCCTTGCCTGAGGCGTGGCTGGTGGCGATGTCAAGGAGCTCCTTAATGGTTCATGGGCCATTACGTCCTAGCTTATGAACCATGGACTCATAGGTGGTCCTAGAAAGAAAAGCTCCGATGACATCGACGTCGGCGACATTGGGTAGCTCATTGCACTACCAGGAGAAGCACCGGATGTACCCATGAAGAGTTTCCCCAGACTTCTGTCGACAATTCTTGAGATCCCATGGGTTCCTAGGGCATGTGTATGTGCCCTAGAAGTTTCCCACAAAGATCTCTTTTAGGTCCGCCCAACTTTGGATTCAGTTAGGCAGAAGGTGTTTCAACCACGTTCGCGCCGAATTGGCCCAGAATAATGGAAGGTTGCGGATAATGAAATCATCACTATTTGCTCCACCGGCTTGGCAAGCAAGCCGATAATCCTCGAGCCATCACTACTAGGGAAGTGCTCATCAATGACGCTCCCCTTTCATCACGGAAGACTCCAAAATCATCACCAAAGTTCTTCTATGACGAACTTGTGACGAAAACATATTCGTCATGGAATGAGCGTCATTGATCAACAACTATGACGAAATGCCTTGTTTCGTCACTAAATGGATATCATTCAATGACGAAGAGTTTTCGTCACTGATGTACCTAGGTTTTCGTCATAACATGCTGCTCCATTAGGTTACCAAACGGCGCTTGCCACGCTGGCAGCTGACATGTCTTGCACACGTGGCACGTCCACGTGGCAGGTGATGTGGCCAGCTGACGTGGTAGCTGACATGTCTAGTGACGTGGTGGGTCCACATGGCACTTTTTTGGGCCACATGGCATGCTATGATTAGTCCACGTGGCTTCCTGTGAGTGGTTTACATTTTCATCATAGAACCCAGAATCTTCATCACAGATTAAAATTCCGATAAGGTGATAGAAAACAAAATTTTCTTCACTGATCACATTGCAATAACATCACAGAACCCAGAATTTTCATCACAGATGCACATGCTACTTTTTTTACAAAATGCAAATAATATTAAAATGTCCAAATGCTTCCATAACTTAATAGATCCAGCAATCCAGTCACCATACAACTGACTCAACACTAATAAACTCAGTTCATATATAACTAACTTGACATCACATTCCAGGTTCTAGATTGATCTCAGTTCACATTATCACAACTAATAATATAAAGTTGCCAAGCACCAGCAACATAGGTTTTAGACTAAATAAAATCAGCCAGCAACACAGACCCCTTGCCAAGCACCAGCAGCAGCAACATAGAGCCCTTGGTAGCATAGACCAGCGGCAACGGTTCATCTCGAAGAATTCAAGGACAAGATACACTTGAGTAGCGCATTGTTCTCCTCCATTGCCTTTTGGTTTGCCTCTGCTAGCTTCTTCATATCCTCCATCTCCCTTTATGTCCTCTCCATCTTTTCCTCAGCTTCTTCAGTTCTCTTCTTGAGCTCATCAATTTCATCTTGTACAGTAGCCTTAGCTTTAGCTACTAGTTGTTCTCGAAGCTCTTCTTTTGATGCTGCTGAGTTGGAGGATGCCACTGGTTTGATGCCAACATTCTTCAGGAAACTGTTTGAGCTGTTCTTGGAGAGCGCCTGTGACACAACCTGCACACTAGATACTACTGTCTCTCCTTCAGCAACAGGTGCTGCCCTCAAAGCTTCCATGTTGGACTGAAACAACAATGAGCCATCATTAGTTCATACTTATTGAATTAAAGTGAGGTGCAAATATCACACAAGATGTATTTTATTTGCAGATTGTTATCAGCTTGTTATCAGCAAAATGGAATCTTATTTGTAGTCAAATAAGGTAAATTAAAATGTTCAGTTCATGTTTGGGGTCAGCATTTGAGGTGAGCAGGCAGGCAGAGTAGAAAGATAGATATGCACAGTGATAATTGCATATTCAGTTCATGTTTCAGGTCAGCATTAAACAGTGATAATTGCATATTCAGTTCATGTTTTAGGTCAGCATTAAACGGATGACAACATAATATGCACAGTGATACTTGCATATTGTAGAAAGACTGAACCAAGATGGCAGCGTAGAAAGATAGATACATATAATGAAGGAACAGC
Source organism: Miscanthus floridulus (assembly GCF_019320115.1). NCBI lineage: Eukaryota > Viridiplantae > Streptophyta > Magnoliopsida > Poales > Poaceae > Miscanthus > Miscanthus floridulus. Next base: position 145,300,004 of record NC_089584.1, read on the forward strand.
TTAATTAGATATAGCAATGTACAGAAGGAACAATTTATACTTTAATGAGCAATGGTTGGGGCAAAGAGACAGAAATTTCATGTTCTTAGTATTTTTTCTCTCATTCAGTGAACATCAGCACTTGAGCAAAATTACAGGGGACTTAATGGTTCACATATCAACCTCCCAAATAACAGATTTCTATTTATTATTGATCTTCTCAACCATAGTAAATAAGAGAAGGTAGATAAATTTCACAGTAGTCTATATAATTGAGAGAAAAAGAATCCTGAATCAATCACAAATCATTTTAATGTATCCATGTCAGACTTTCAGGACAGCATAGCAAAAGTGTAGAACACATACGCCAAACAAGATGCATTTTAATAATGGACATGCTATCCAATTAATGGACAAAATGGCACACCAAAACAGATGTTGGGACTTACCAATGCTTCTCTTGCTGGTTCACTTAGACCATGTTTGGAGCTAGTATGGCATGTCTCGAAGGCCTCCACCACATCAAGTTCTTCATCTTGCGCTGTGTTGGGCTCTGCATTGTTCCTCCCATGCTTCTGTTTCATAGAGATTCAATTACAACAAAGTTTTGTCAGTCTTATGATACAAAGTCAGTGCTATGTCGAGAATCAGTTACTTACATATGCATGCAAGTGTGCCACATAGCTGCGAGAGCCGGTAGTCAGATGATACTTGACTTTACCACGATTAGTCTTGTTCTTTCCACTTGTTTCCTAAAGGAGAATGACATGTGAGATGAGATCATAGGTTAAAAATGATAAGATCCACTGGAAACTGACTAAGAAAGAATATACCCATACCATGTTCTTTGGATCAGACCACTTTGCAACTAGTTCCCTCCACTGTTCATCAGTCATGCATTCAACTGGAGAAGTTGTCCTAATCTCATTTGCACTTACACCATTGAAGTATTTCTTCTTGAGCCGATAACGCCTTTATCGCACCCTAGAGCGCAGCATATCGGTGCAAGCATCCTCTATTGGCTTGTCGTTAGTGTTAATGGCCAAGCGCCCTATCGGGGACCTAATACCAGGGTACCCCAGGAGGTGGAACCGATAACCACCAAACGTGAAAAACTTCTGGATGCATAAAGGCGTCATGTCATCCCTTGTTCGAGCAACAGGAGTTCGGTTCCGCCTCGCCCAACACCTTTGGGACGGGCTCGGTCTCGCCCGAGGGCCGAGGGATAAACTCCGTCTCGCCCGATGCCTTGAGGGCGGGCTCGGTCTCGCCCGAGGGCTAAGGGATGAGTTCCGTCTCGCCCGATCCCAGAGGGGCAGGGTTAGCCTCACCCGACGCCTTTGTGGGATAACCCTGTCTCGCCCAAAGGCTCAAAGCCAAATTCCATCTCGCCCGACGCCTATAGGGCGGGCTCGGTCTCGCCTGAGGGCTAAGGGATGGATTCCGCCTCGCCCGATCCCAGAGGGATAGGGTTAGTCTCACCCAAGAGATAGGGATTGATCTTCGCCTCACCCGATGGCCCAGAACGAGCCTCGCCCTGATCGATATCTATCCCTCATAATGATGGATACAGGACGAGATAAGACGTTCGGGTCAACCATGGCTCCAACGACCATACCCTGCGCCTTGGCAGGAAAAGGACTGCCAGGGAGCAACAGGACTGATGCTTTAGACCCTTCCGGGCGCCGCTGAGCCCAAAAGGTATTACAGGTGCGTGCATCTCACTTGGTAGAGTTGTAGGCGCCGCCTTCAGCTCTGGGACACGGAACCCAACGAAGATATACGACAATCGCTACGCTCCGAGAACGGATTTGCTATCTCCACGAGTGACGGATACTCCATCACCGCGCTGTGGACCCGAGGGAGTGGGGCCCTCTTCCTGACCCCTTAGGTCCTCCCAGTCAGAGGGCCTTGGCCACGGCGCTACACCAGACCCCGACCCCGAATTCTCCCTACAAGAATCATGGGAACCAGAAGGCGTATGGAGCAAGGCTGGGGGAGGCTCCTAAGTCAAAACCACTGTACTATAGCCCATACCCTGCGCAGGGCAGCATACTGTGACTAACCTGACATCCTACAGAGACATCGACAACATGGTAAGCACTTATCTTCCTTCGCACTCATCAGAATTGAGGACCTGACCAGGTAGACATGAGCCCCAAGGCTTAGTAGAGTACGCATCCTGGAGCCCTCACCCTTGTAAAGCCAGCCCCTTCATCTATAAAAGGGGATGCGCATCCTCCATCAAAGGGACAGAAAAAATAGGACCGAACAATAGAACGCACTCATACACACAAGCAGCTACGAAGCTCTCGACCACTTTTCAATCCTTCGATCAGAGACTTGGGACCAGTCCCTCTCTCGGCAGTTTGTATCCCTTACTACAGACCGTTCACGGTGCTAATAACACAAGCAGCATCAAACTGGACGTAGGGACGTTCCGCCTGAACCAGTATAAATCCTGTGTCCTTTAGCGCACCATCCGAGCCTAACGCGCATTACTATAAATTTACTTGCCGGTGCTTGTACGAAACACCGACAGTTGGCGCGCCAGGTAGGGGCTTTGCACGTTCCAAATCAGGTCTCGAATGGCCACCCATGCAATCACCTGGGCCCCGGGCGCACGCGTGCATTTCGGTGACCTGGATTTCATCATCACACTAGGAGGAGAACTGGCGCTGACTCACTCAGCCGCCCCATCTCCCCCTTCGATCAAACTCAGCCGTCTCAGGCTTGAGGGCCCACCGGGCAACTCCCGGGGAGTCCCACCACCCAAGGAGACCTCTCACAACGCCACCATGTGTCCGGAAGGGTCCGTATGGAGCGCCCCAACAACATTTCCGCCCGGTCTCCACAACGTTGCGGCAACCGCTGGCCGCCTTCTGGCGCTACGTGTGGTTCAACCACCTAGGGACATCGAGTTCGTGGGAGCGATGGAGCGGGATATGGAGACCCTCTATGAGCTCCTCAACGAGGAGCCCATATCGCTCTCCAGCTCAGATTCCAGCAGGGGGAGCCACCACCCTTCCCGGGAGTGCTACATGACGCAGACCCCCAAGGGTCACGTCGAAAGCGCCTCCAGGGAAGAAGCCACCCCTACAAACAATCCTAAGAGCAGATCCGGGGAAGAGGGGATAGCCCCATCTTACCTGAGGATGGAGCAGCTAAGGGCTCGACAGCAAGAGATCGATGAGGCCGGGCAAGGGCTCGCACGGGAATACGCGGACATCAATCGCGAGATTGAACGCCGCAAAGACGGGAGGCGCGCGCGCGCCACAGCCCGCACCGTACATCAAAGGATCCTCACCAACGATGGGGCCTTTCCTCACTTTGCTCGAGCTAGCCAGAACATCACCGCAGCAACCGCCTTGCTGCATGGCCTCCCGGAGGCCGCGACGTCCGAGGATCGACACGCTTATCGGGAGATTCGCACGTTGCTCGAGCGTGCAGCCGCGCAGCAGGCGGAAAGTTCGTTGTCTCAACGACGCGAACCCGACACCAGCCAGCGCGCACCCTCAGTGCATCCCACCAAGGACGCATCCGTACACCAAACACCGCCAGCCAGTGGGCAGCCCTCCGTCATCCCTGTACATCAACGCCTCGGCCGTGGCCGCGACGTACGCAGCATAATCGACGCCCAGAGACGTGCCCACGGCGACGATGGAGAAGCAGCGTGCCGCGGCCATCATCCCCGACGTGACGGGCGCTACGACAGCAACGAGGACCAAAGCCTGAGCCCCGTCCTGCCAGGCCCTCAGGCCTTTGGCCGGCACATCCTCAACGCTGCGTTCCCTCTAAGGTATCAACCGCCTACGAACATTCCTAAATATTCTGGCGAAACAAATCCCGGGCTTTGGCTCGAAGACTATCGGCTGGCATGTCAGGCCGGTGGTGCGAGTGATGATAACTTCATTATTCGCAATCTCCCGCTGTTCTTGGCCGACTCAGCGCGAGCATGGCTGGAGCACCTACCGTCCAATGCTATTCAGAGTTGGGCGGATCTGACTGAGATCTTTGTGGGTAATTTCCAGGGCACGTACAAATGCCCTGGAAACCCATGGGACCTCAAGAACTGCCGTTAGAAGGCCGATGAAACCCTCCGAGGGTACATTCGGTGCTTTTCCCGACAGTGCAATGAGCTCCCGAACATCGCCGACGCCGACGTGATAGGAGCCTTTCTGTCCGGAATGACCTACGAATCCCTGGTCCACAAGCTAGGACGCAGGGGCCCGCGAACTACCAAGGAACTTCTGGACATCACCACTAGTCACGCCTCTGGAGAAGAGGCAGTCGGAGCCATCTTTGATCGCTCCGATGGAAAGACCAGGCGGGACGAGGACGCCAGCGAAGGCGCCTCCAACCGTCCCACCAAAGGGAAAAATAAGAAGCAACGGCGCGACAACTCACTCGCGGCCGCTGCCGACCGCAAAGGTGGCCGGAAGCCCGTGGAGGGCACTCCGAACCACTTCGAGAAAATGCTCGAGGGGCCATGCCCAAACCACGCCTTCCCGGCCAAGCACCTATACAAGGAATGCGGCCTTATGCGCAAATACTTGGCCGGGGGTCTGAACAAGGAGGAGCAGGGGAAGCAGCCTGTTCCCACCACTAACGACACGGAGGAGAAGGACGACACCTTCCCAACTCCGACCGGTGCCCTCATGATCTTCGGAGGATCAGCGGCCTATGACTCCAGGCGCCGCCAGAAGGTCGCACGTCGAGAGGTCTATACCGCTGGACCGGCTATGCCAGCTTATCTCCGGTGGTCGGAATCCGCCATAACCTTCGATCGGACCGACCATCCGGATACCATCCCACACCCGGGAAGGTATCCGCTTGTCGTCGACCCGATCGTCGGTCCAAAGCGGCTCACCAAGGTACTAATGGATGGGGGCAGCGGCCTCAACATCATGTACGCCAAGACGCTCGACAAGATGGGCGTCGACCGAACGCGCCTCCGCCCCGTCCGAGCACCTTTCCATGGCGTCGTGCCAGGAAGGCAAGCCGTGCCGCTAGGGCAGATTGACCTGTTCGTCACTTTTGGGGATCAATCCAATTACCGGACTGAGACCCTCACCTTCGATGTAGTAGGGTTCCCGGGGACTTTCCACGCCATTCTGGGGCGACCATGTTACGCGAAGTTCATGGCCGTACCCAATTACACGTACCTAAAACTGAAGATGCCGGGCCCCCGTGGGGTCATCACCATCGGCACCTCCTTCCAGCGCGCTTACGAGTGCAAGGTCGAATGTTGCGGACACGCATCCGCGGTCATCGCATCCGAAGAGCTCGCCACCCTCAGGGAGGAGGTCATTGAAGGGACACCCGACGCAAAGAAGTCATCTGGATCGTTCGAATCGGCAGAGGGCTCTAGGGACGTCCTCTTGGATCCCAGTAGCTCCGAGGGCAAAAAAGTCCGAATCGGGACCGCGCTCTCCTCCGCATAGGAAAGCGCGCTCGTCGACTTCCTCCGCGCCAATAGGGACATCTTTGCATGGAAACCCTCAGATATGCCAGGCATCCCGAGGGAGGTCGCCGAGCATACTCTCCAAATCCTCCCGGGCTCCAAGCCGGTGAAACAACGCCTGCGCCGCTTTGACGAGGAGAAACGCAGGGCCATCGGCGAGGAGATAGCCAAACTACTGGCCGCAGGATTCATAAAGGAAGTATACCACCCAGAATGGTTAGCAAATCCTGTTCTTGTCCGAAAAAAGCGGGAAATGGAGAATGTGTGTTGATTATACTGGCCTCAACAAAGCGTGTCCAAAGGATCCATTTCCTTTACCATGAATAGACCAAATAGTCGATTCCACCTCGGGGTGTGAAACCCTCTGTTTCCTGGACGCATACTCAGGCTACCATCAAATCACGATGAAAGTGTCCGACCAGCTCACGACACCTTTTATCACACCCTTCGGATCGTTTTGCTACGTTTCAATGCCGTTTGGTCTAAAGAACGCTGGGGCAACGTACCAGCGCTGTATGCTTAGTTGCTTCAGAGACCTCATCGGGCGAACCGTTGAGGCCTATGTCGACGACATCGTAGTCAAATCTAAGCAGGCTGACCACCTTGTCGCCGACCTTGAACGCACCTTTGCGAAACTCCGGGCGAACGGCATCAAGCTCAATCCCGAAAAATGTGTTTTTGGGGTCCCGAGGGGCATGCTGCTTGGCTTCATCGTCTCCGAGCATGGCATCGAAGCCAACCCAGAGAAGATATCAGCCATCACGAGGATGGGCCCGATCCAAAACATAAAGGGGGTTCAGCGGATCACCGGGTGCCTCGCCGCCCTCAGTCGATTCATTTCATGCCTCGGCGAACGAGGACTCCCCCTTTATCGACTCTTGAAGAAAACTGACCGCTTCGAGTGGACGGCCGAGGCTCAGGAGGCACTTGACATGGTTAAACAATTTTTAACTAAGCCGCCGGTCCTAGTTCCTCCATGCGATGTAGAATCTCTCCTGCTATATATATCGGCCACCACCCAAGTGGTTAGCTCTGCCTTAATAGTAGAGCGAGAGGAAGAGGGGCACGCCTTCAAGGTGCAGCGCCCTGTATATTTCATCAGCGAGGTGTTATCCGACTCCAAAACCCGCTACTCCTAGATCCAGAAACTCTACACCGTCCTCATCACCAAAAGGAAGCTACGCCACTACTTCGAGTCACACCCCGTGACAGTAGTGACGTTGTTCCCCCTCGGCGAGGTCGTTTGTAGCCATGACGCTATGGGAAGAACCGCAAAGTGGGCACTCGAGCTGATGGATCAGGGCATTTCTTATGTCCCCCGAACGGCAATCAAATCTCAGGCACTGGCTGACTTCATCGCGGAGTGGACCGAGGTCCAGATGCCACCAGCAGCCATCGACCAAGAGTATTGGATAATGTACTTTGACGGATCACTGATGAAGAAGGGCGCTGGAGCAGGACTAGTCTTTGTATCCCCCCTCGGGGTGCACATGAGGTACATGGTTCGGCTTCATTTTCCCTCATCAAACAATACTGCAGAATACGAAGCGCTCATCAACGGCCTACGAATCGCCATCGAACTAGGCATCCGACGCCTCGACGTCAGGGGCGACTCTCAGCTGGTCATCAACTAGGTCATGAAAGAGTCAGGCTACCATGATGTCAAGATGGAGGCATACTATCAAGAGGTCCGACGTCTGGAGGACAAATTCGACGGCCTCGAACTCAATCATATCCCCAGGCGCCTCAACGAAGCGGCCGACACACTCGCAAAAGCGGCATCCAGCCGAGAGCCGGTTCCAACAGGCATCTTTGCCAGTGATCAACACAAACCCTCGGTACGCTATGCGGGGTTGGAACAAGCCGACGATGGCCCTTCTAGTCCGATCCCCAAGGCCGATCCGCCAACTGTTCCTCCCGACCCTGAGGTCATGAAGCTTGAAGAGGATCCAGCAATGGAATCCGATCCTTCCAATGACTGGAGAACGCTTTACCTCAACTATCTCCTCCACGACATACTACCAACCGACAAGACGGAAGCCCAGCGGCTCACGCGACGCGCCAAATCCTTCGTTCTTGTAGAGGGCGAACTCTACAAACGAAGTCACATCGGAATTCTGCAACTTTGTATCCCTGACGAACAGGGAAAACTCCTACTGAGCGACATCCACGGTGGGGCATGCGGACACCATGCCGCACCAAGAACCTTGGTTGGGAAGGCATTCCGACAGGGTTTCTATTGGCCTACCACAGTAGCCGATGCCGAGCAAATTGTACGCACCTACGAAGGGTGCCAATACTACGCTCGGCAAACACACCTCCCGGCCCAGGCCCTCCGGATGATCCCCATCACGTGGCCCTTCGTGGTCTAGGGGCTTGACCTGGTTGGGCCACTAAAAAAAGCGCCTGGAGGCTTTACCCACCTGCTTGTCACCATAGACAAGTTCACAAAATGGATTGAAGCTCGGCCAATATCCACAATCAAATCCGAGCAAGCTGTTTTGTTCTTTCTCGATATCGTCCATCGCTTTGGAGTACCGAACTCCATCATTACAGACAATGGCACGTAGTTCACCGGTAGGAAATTCATTCGTTTCTGTGATGAACAACACATTCGAATTGATTGGGCAGCCGTCGTGCACCCCCGGACGAACGGACAGGTCGAGCGCGCAAACGGCATGCTTCTTCAAGGCCTCAAACCCAGAATTTTCAACCGGTTGAACAAGTTCGGCGCGCGTTGGCTCGCTGAGCTCCTGGCTGTGCTCTGGAGCCTAAGGACGACTCCTAGCCGGGCCACCGGCTACACACCCTTCTTCATGATCTACGGCTCCGAGGCCATTCTCCCGACGGACCTCGACTATGGAGCACCAAGAATCAGAGCATATGATGAAAAGGGAGCCGAGGCATCTCACCAAGACGCCATGGACCAGCTGGATGAGGCCCGCGACATCGCCCTCCTCCGTTCAGCCAAGTACCAGCAAGCGTTACGGCGGTACCACAGCCGACGGGTGCGGGGTCGAGCCTTCAATGTCGGAGACCTCGTCCTCCGCCTTGTGCAGAGCAACAAGGATCGTCACAAACTCTCCCCGCCCTGGGAAGGGCCCTACATCGTCGCGGAAATACTTTGCCCAGGCGCCTACCGGTTGAAAACCTTCAAAGGCGAGGTCTTCACCAACGCCTGGAACATTGAGCAGCTACGTCGTTTCTATCCTTAAAATAAGCTTACACTTTTCTTTATCAGTTTCTGTCTTAATAGAACCCCGATCCTTGGTGACTTCCGGCCCCTGCAAATCGCGAAGGGTCAGACCTCACTCGAGGGCTGGCATGTGATCGTAGCATATGTCATACAAGTATTATGCTTGTAAAAAATCCCTGTGTTATACTTGCAAACATTCTCTAAGTTTTCCATTCGCCTCGTAAACGAGTCTCGAGGGCTAAGATCTTGGGAACCAATTCTGAACACAACTGGTAGGACTGCGAGACACCCACGCCCCAGCGGCTGCAACCTCTTTGCTCACCAGTTCAATCAGAATTAGTTCGCCCACGCTCCTAGTTTCCTATGACTTAGACCATGAGAAGAGTTGGAAAGCGTTAAAATGACTTGCCATAAGTAGAGGATGTAATTTTGTTCATTTTTTGCACAAATTCACCACTTACAAAGCGATGTCATTACAAAAAGGAACAATATACTCTGAGGACTATTTACTCGGGGGCTTCCCCACAACGTTATTTCATTATAGTCTCAGCTCAGCTCTACCACAAGTGCTGCTGCGGTCGCCGCGCCACGCTCTCCATCGGTGATGTTCGGGGCGTGTACACGGGCCAGCTCGTCTACTGCGGTCGCCGTGCCACGCTCTCCATCGGCAACATCTTCACTGGATCCTCGAAGGCGCCACCATCTACGACGCCTCCGCCGGAGCGTCTGGGGACTACGCCATCGTCGTCAGCCGCAACCCCGGCAGCAATGCCACCATCATGGCGTCTGGGGACTACGCCATCATCCCCAGCCATAACCCTGACAACGGCGTATGGGCAGGAAACGCCTCCCACCAAGGGAGGAGCGCAGCGAACGACGGCACAGTCAACGACGTACGACGCCCACCGACGCCTTTTTTCCTTCAGCAGCAGCGACTCCTCACCAAGGGCCGCGCGCACCATCTCATCTACGTTGGATAACCTCCGGCTCGACATCACGCACCAGACTCACGAGCAAGGTTGTAAGTTCTCTATCCCCCTCTAGCATTACTCTTCCTCACTCAGGAACCGCCGCGACGCACGGACGCGATCGGCGGAAAGGAAGAAGAAGGAGAGATAGCGGCTCGGAGGTAGAAGGGGAGGTGGGATGAGAATTCCTCTCCCCCTCCCTATTTAAAGAGGAGGCGCTGTGACTAAGGAAAGGCGAAAGGTCGAACGAAAAACCCTCTCCCTTCCCCTTTTTTAATACACAATCAATGCTGATTGATATCTGAGGAGACACGCCAGAAGTGACGGGACGAACCCCGGTCTATGAGGCGTCCCTCTTTGGTCAAACTGAACACTGCCTGGGTATGGCCCGCCACTGACCCGCTCCGGACGCGGCGATTAAGGCACCCACATAGGCAGACAACTTTTCGCCTCCCCATGCAGGACCACGGACGACCCGACGATGGGACCTTTCAGACCTCCTAGGTCAGTCGTTCGGCCCAGAAGACATGACGAACGAACAACCAAAGAAAGACGTCAGGGCCCGAACCCATCTGGTAGGAGCTTTTCCGCCACTCATACCACCAAGGTAACGTCACCGCCTTTATTTTCAATTAAATCTTGCATTCAAAACATTTCATATGCGAAAAATTGCATCCCAATGATTCGTGTCGCACCACGAAACGGCTGTTGCCTCATTCGATATAGGCAACCACAGGCTGAGGTTCGAAGGTCGGCCCGCAAAGGGCTCGAGGCCGCCTCACGCCGAACAGAGCCAGGGAGAGATAACCGAGACGAGCCCCAGCGGCCCTGCCCGACCTCGCTCAGAAGCGAACCGGGACGTCTCGACCTTCTCTCGTTCGATTCTAACCTCGAGCCAAACCCACAGAATCTCCATCGAGGAGAGGCCATCGGCCCCCCTGAGCTTATCGAACGACTCAGGCATCTGCCGGGAGGTGGGTTAAGAAGTTGTGGAGTGCCACCAGAGGGCTCTGCCGACCCCATCAGCAAATGATGGACCCGGATTCCGCACGAACGTACCCGTTAGCAAGCTCGTTGAGCGCGGTACTCAAGCCGTCGAGGCAAGTGTCGTTCACTTAGCCCCTCCGATTGCGAAAACCGAGGACGGGGTAACACGCAGTTAACGGCCAACCCCTATCAGACCCTAACAGGGCTCGGGGGCTCGGGCCAAACAATGTAGGGACACAGGTTCAAGGGCCCCACCTTGCCGAGCCCATAGAGTCCCCAGTTGGGATTTTCTGTTGGAAGACAAGGCGGGGATTATTGCGATGACATCCATTGTCACCAAAACCATGATTCCGGTCTCCAGTAACACCTGACCCCACCAGGTGCGAGGGTCGGACCTTACTCGGGGGCTGTTAAGGTACGGCTACCTCATCAATCTCCTTGCATTATAAATCAGCGGCATAATTCAGGGGAACATATTGGTAAGACCGTAAAAAATCAAATCGCAAAAAATCAAACAAAACGAAATTAAGACGCAAAAGCACGAAAGGCGTCCAGACTCAAAAAGTACCGACACTTGTCCACATATTACATATAAGCTGTTCTCAAAATTATTCGATTGATTACCCCCGCAGAGGGAGAACCATTTCTTTCAGACTATCTGCCAGGTTCTTCGCAAGGGGAGCGACCATCTTCTCCATTTCCTCCAGCTCTTCATCCTCGTAGGTGGACGGAAAGCCTTCGCTCATCACCTTCAGGTTTATTTCCTTCTCATAATGGGCGTGGGCGACAGTGAAGGCCTGGGTAATCCCGGCGTGAAAGGCACTCTCCTCAAGTTGGCCCACCCGAGCCGTGATACCTCCGACACGAGCTGCGAGCGGGCCGGTCTCCACCGGCTCCGTCACATTTAGGGCGTTAAGGACCACCCCGACCGCAGCTTGTAGAAGATCGTGCTCATCGCTCTCAGCCTGAAGGGCCCTTCGTGTATAGGCAGCCTCTTTCTCCAGCTTGGTGGCGACGTTCTCAGCACTCAACCTTCCTTCCACCGCGTCACCAACCTCCGGCCGGAGAGAGCGGACCACCTCGACGTCCTCGTCCACCTTCTGCTGGAGGGCTGTGGCCCTACTCTCGGCCTTCCGCCGGAGGTCCCGCTCCATCTCTAGCTCCTTCAGGACTTCGCTGGCCTTCTCATTGGCCGCGGCATTCCTCTACAACAGCTCGTCTCGCTCTTTTTGGAGCCTGGCAATCTCCTCTCCATCTAGCTTAGACCTCGCCGACAAGTCCTCGAACATCCCGTGCGCCTCCCCCGCATCCTGACGCGCCTGGGCCTCCCGCTCCTGGACGATAGCAAGCTGGGCGGCCATGTTTGCTCGCAGCCGGGCCTCCTCGGAGAGGCAATTCCGCTCCGCCTTCTGCTCACGGAGGAATTGGGATTTTTTCCAGCTACGAGCAACAAGAATCTGAAGAAGAAGAAGACTGATATCAGAAATGCGAGAACACACAAACACACAAAGAAAGAAGAAAGAAAGTCCAGAAAATACCTGAGAGGTAGGGATAACGATCTCACGGAGGGCTCCTCTGGCCTGGTCTAGGGCATTCAGCATGGTCGAGATCCCGATGTCAAGACCTTCTCGCTCCATACTCTCGGAATGATCATCGAGCGAGAAAAGAGCCGACGTCGGGTCCTGAGCAGCCATACACTGGAGCGGCGGCTCCCCCCGCGCAGGGGAGCGGCTTCCTCCCGACAAAGGGGCTGGTGGCGGCTCCCTCTTGACCCTGTGCGGCACCACCGCCGCACTCAAGGACCCTCCGGCTGGACCCTCCTTCGTCTGGACCGCTTCGGGCACCACGGGCGGATCCACATGGGCGCCTGGCGGCGCAGATTGCACCATGCCCTCGGGTGCCACCACGACCGCGCCCGGCTGATCCTAGTTTGGCGCAGTCATGATCACCTTCACCGGTGGTATACGGTCCTCGACCGGCTGTTCCACCTCCGCGGGCGTGGGAGCCACCATGGACGCCGTCGGTTCGGCCAACGCAGCCCCGACATCGGCACCACTCCTGCCCAAAACTGGGGTGACTCTAGGCGACACCGTCTGTCCCACTTGAAGGGCGAGACTCTTCTTGGGCGCCAGCCCCAGGGGGTGACCCGTCCGCAAGAACCTACACAAAGGTAATAACCGATAAGTCAAAATAAAAATGGAAAAAAGATGAAAACAGAGGAGTCAAGAGCTTACGTTGACGTCCTCGGCCGGCGGAAGCATTTTGGGGACGGATCCCCAGACCCTTGCCCTGACTCGTCCGGACGGGACCGTTTCATGCCTACCCCCTGCTCCGGGGCAGGGGGGTTCGTCTCGTCGGGCGCAGCGCCGGAGTCGCTCCCCTCCATCGTCTTGTCGGGCGAGGCACCGGAGCCGTCCCCCTCCATCGTCTCATGGGGCGCAGCACCAGAGCTGCTCCCCTCCATCACCTCATAGGGCGTGGCATCAGAGCTGGGCGTGGCTCCAGTGCCACCCCCCTCCACGGTTGCCTCCTGCTTTAGTCATTTTGCCTTCTTCATCTCCTCCTTTGCTTTCTTGTCCCGCTCAGCCGCGAGTCGATTCGCCGCCGCCGCAGCCCTGTCCTTCGGCAGTGGAGCCAGACTATCCTTGAAGACTAGCCCCCTCGGCTAGCCCCAACATCACAAAAGCAAGTATTAAAAAAAGGGGGGAGATTCAGGAGAAAGAAAAGAGTGCGGGAGAAGAGGGCTTACAAATTCGAAGAACCCAGGCTCCGGCCGCATTGGAGGATGCCCGGGCACCGGATACACGATGTCGAGGACCATGCCGGCAGAATCCTTCGTCGGCTCTGTCGCCTCCTTGACACGCTGCGCCACTTTCGAATAAGGGAGTGCCTCGTCAACGAGCACCGTCCCCTCGAATGATATCCCGGGCATCATCCGATGCAGGGGAAGCACATGCACCATCAGTGGCGCCACCCTCCTCGCGTGGTAGGCACCGATAATCCCCGACCCCTTTACACCCCGACCCTTCAGGGCATGGAGGGCAGAGAGAAGGTCGGAGATGTGCTTCTTGTCTTTAGACTGGACGCCCCAGCCCCATGACACCGGAGCATCCACAATAAGACGTCCGGTGTACTTCGGTAGGGTGGCACTCACATCATCCCTAATATAAAACCACTGTGAATGCCATCCCTTGTTGGATGTAGCCAGACACATGTACGGGTAACCCTTCAACCGGGTATGGCGCAGATGAATGCTGGCACACCCCATCGGCGCGTTCACTTCTTTCCCCCCAATCTTCCTCTTCGACAGACTAACGCTAAAGAAATACCGCCACAGATCAAAATGGGGATCGATCCCCAGGAAACCCTCGCACAGGGCAACAAACGCTGCCATATGCTGTATCCCATTGGGAGTTAGATGCTGCAGCTCTACCTCATAGTAATCTAATAGCCCTCGAAGGAATCTATGCGCGGGTACCCCGAATCCCCGCTCATGGAAGAGGGCAAAAGAGACGACATACCCTTCAGGCGGCATCGGCTCATCCTCATCGCCAGGAAGCAACCACTCCTAGACGGCGGACAGTGGGCGGAGAAGGCCACGGCGGACGAGGCCCTCCAGACGCCGGGAGGTGATGCTTGATCTACCCCACAACTCCATTGAAGCAGTAGGGGGGAAGGGCAGGCGCAAGCTTAACGGTGGCTGGAACACGAACGCAGGCCGGTCGACGGTGGCGATGCGGGCGCGAGAGGCTGGGAAGATTGGTGGCGGATGTTTCAGAACGCAAAGGAAGGGGAGCGAAATACGGGACCCTAGGGGCGAACCCCGTGGTTTTATAGGGGGCGACAGACGCGAGAAGGGCAACTGTCCGCCTCGATCTCTGGGCCTGCCACGCGTGCCACCGCGTCACGTCGCGGGACACGCGCCCGTAGTCCCTATCCTCTCACCCCAAAAATCTCGGCGGATGGTTTGCCTTCCCCAAGCGAATCCGGACTCTCTACCCACCCAGGAAACGCAAGCCACAAAGGCCTGTTCTTTTTCTCTCTGGCCCACCTAGGGCCCAGAAACTCGCCACCGGCCCAACCAAGAAGGAATCCACGAATGATCCGTCATCAAGGGCAGAAGCACCAGTTAGGACAGCCCTGAATCAGTTCCCAGCGAATGGGACGCCACGACCCACTCGGAAGAACATCCAGTTGATAAAAAACTAAGTCCTTCAGCCTTACCCACGAAGGGGCTGATACAACCCCCCGGGCAGCTCTACTCGAGTCACCCGGAGGCTCGGGGGCTACACCCATCGGGTGCGCTTGCGCGCACCCTCCGGCAAATTACCTTCGACGAAATCAAAAACATCCTCCAGGTGGTTCTACACGAATCACCTAGAGTCTTGGGGGCTACTGTCGGGGACCTAATACCAGGGTACCCCAGGAGGTGGAACCGATAACCACCAAACGTGAAAAACTTCCGGATGCATAAAGGCGTCATGTCATCCCTTGTTCGAGTAACAGGAGTTCGGTTCCGCCTCGCCCGACACCTTTGGGACGGGCTCGGTCTCGCCCGAGGGCCGAGGGATAAACTCCGTCTCGCCCGATGCCTTGAGGGCGGGCTCGGTCTCGCCCGAGGGCTAAGGGATGAGTTCCGTCTCGCCTGATCCCGGAGGGGCAGGGTCAGCCTCACCCGACGCCTTTGTGGGATAACCCTGTCTCACCCAAAGGCTCAAAGCTAAACTCCGTCTCGCCCGACGCCTATAGGGCGGGCTCGGTCTCGCCCGAGGGCTAAGGGATGGATTCCGCCTTGCCCGATCCCAGAGGGATAGGGTTAGTCTCGCCCAAGAGATAGGGATTGATCTCCGCCTCACCCGACGGCCCAGAACGAGCCTCGCCCTGATCGATATCTATCCCTCATAATGATGGATACAGGACGAGACAAGACGTTCGGGTCAACCATGGCTCCAACGACCATACCCTGCGCCTTGGCAGGAAAAGGACTGCCAGGGAGCAACAGGACTGATGCTTTAGACCCTTCCAGGTGCCGCTGAGCCCAAAAGGTATGATAGGTGCGTGCATCTCACTCGGTAGAGTTGTAGGCGCCGCCTTCAGCTCTGGGACATGGAACCCAACGAAGATATACGACAACCGCTATGCTCCGAGAACGGATTTGCTATCTCCACGAGCGACGGATACTCCGTCACCGCGCTGTGGACCCGAGGGAGCGGGGCCCTCTTCCCGACCCCTCAGGTCCTCCCAGTCAGAGGGCCTTGGCCACGGCGCTACACCGGACCCCGACCCCAAATTCTCCCTACAAGAATCATGGGAACCAGAAGGCATATGGAGCAAGGCTGGGGGGGAGGCTCCTAAGTCAAAACCACTGTACTACAGCCCATACCCTACGCAGGGCAGCATACTATGACTAACCTAACATCCTACAGAGACATCGACAACATGGTAAGCACTTATCTTCCTTCGCACTCATCAGAATTGAGGACCTGACCAGGTAGACATGAGCCCCAAGGCTAAGTAGAGTACGCATCCTGGAGCCCTCACCCTTGTAAAGCCAGCCCCTTCATCTATAAAAGGGGATGCGCATCCTCCATCAAAGGGATGGAAAAAATAGGACCGAACAATAGAACGCACTCATACACACGAGCAGCTATGAAGCTCTCGACCACCTTTCAATCCTTCGATCAGAGACTTGGGACCAGTCCCTCTCTCGGCAGTTTGTATCCCTTACTACAGACCATTCATGGTGCTAATAACACAAGCAGCAACAAATTGGACGTAGGGACGTTCCGCCCGAACTAGTATAAATCCTGTGTCCTTTAGCGCACCATCCGAGCCTAACGCGCATTACTATAAATTTACTTGCCGGTGCTTGTACGAAACACCGACACGCCCCTAGTCATTTGACAATTCCATATTTAGTTAGTCAATTCAGGTTAAACAGATATACAAGTTTACCATAAAAACAGTAATGCACTTACAGAGAGCTTTCCCACAAAATTGTTATAATGTTCATCGTCGTTCTTGTATAATTTCTAATGAGGTAGGACAGGAACCTTATCCCAAATGATGACACCAGCCTCAGATGCAAACTTGGCTGCTTGAACAGGTTCATGAGGCCTTCTTTTTCCTTCAGCAACAGCTATGGGCATTCTCCTTCCCATAGCTTTTGTCATCCTGTCTAGCTGTGTTCCCTTGGTGGGTGGCCTGGGTCTCCTTAGGGCTCTCTGTGCAGGAGCTACAACATATAATTTGCATTTAAATGCTATAGTTTCATTAAAATCAGCAAAAAAGATGACCTATTTCAATGACAAAGAAAAAATAACTTGCCTTCATTGCCTTCCTCTCCAGCTACATTGTCTTCAGCAAGTGTCATGTCTTGAAAACCAGCTCCACCATCTTTCTCTACAGCTGTAATGTCCTGACCACCAACTCCACTGTCTTCCTATGCACCTGTAGAAGACCTTTGTGGTATTTCATCATGACCATCTGTATGATCATCTTCAATCTGCCCATCTCTCGCTGAAAGTTGAAGCCTTTTTGATGATCTTAATAGGGCCCTAGGGGGTTGCACCTGTGAATCCTCCGGTGCCCTCACTCTCTTACTAACCCTAACTCCCGGTGCCATGTTGGGACCTGTCTTCTTCTTCTTTGAAGTGAGGACTTTCCGTCTAGGCCCTGAAGGAGACTGTGGAAAAAAATAAAGTAAGTCATGTGCATTAATAATTAAGAGCATATATTAAAGAACAGGTATGAAAGAAAGAATATGTATCTAAAAAGCAAGGGCATACATTAAAGAACAGATTAAAAACATTCAAATGCAATGCAAATATTCCCCATCTAGTAATTTGAAGATAGAAGAAGCACCTTAGTGGGTTGTGGATGCGCATCAGATTCAGTTTCATCATCATCACTATCTCCTTGATCATCATTTTCAAGGAGATACTCTGATGTATCCGAATCTTCACTACTTGTTTTCTTGTTTGCTGAGGTTTTCCCCTTCTTTGTAGCAGATTGAGGAAAAGAATTACTAAGTTCACTAGATATTGTTAGGATTCCGAGCGCTTCAAATGCCTTCTCATTCGCCACCACTTGTTCATCCCGCCTTCTCTCATATTCAGTTTTTTGAGGTTCTTAAAAGAACAAGCAGATTGTGTCTATTAGAGAATAAAAAGGAGTAGTAATAATAGATGCTAGATAGAGAAGAGGTAGGAGCTAGTAGTGCTTGCGGAAGAGCTAAGGGATAAGAGGTGGTAGGTTATAGGCACCAAGTAAAAGGTAATAGCTAAGAGCTAATAAATGATAATGATTAGGAACTGAAATATGAAACATTCAGTATAGGCATATGGCTATAAAAAATTTAGAGCTACCAAAGTGAACTGAAACATTCAGTATGTACACAAATTGGCTCAATGTGTTGGTGTGCTTAATTCAAATTCATGGCTAATATTTCTGAGACAGTACACTAACCAGCAAGAAATAAGTTTGTTCTAATCTACTAAATGATTCAGCGGGCATAGATCATAATATCTTTTATTTTCTCTCAAATATTAAACAAGTACGCTTGCATATTGCCTCTCTAACTACTGATTCTATCATTCTGTTCAGGTATGCCTGCACAAGTATACCTATCAGGAACTCTGCAACAAGTATACCTACACAAGTATAGTTGGGCAACCAGTATGCAATTATATATTTTTAGTGATAGCTAAGAACTTGATTTCCTAAAACATAAATGCCAAGATAAATCTGAAATAAGCTTAATAAGTCTAGTGCTAAGGCCACCCTATGCAGCTGCATATGACTAAATGAGTTCCCATAATTGTTGTAGTATAATGCAAAGATCAGTCCATAAATAAAGAAGGATAATCAAATGTGTTGACTTATCAACTGAACTTGCTAATAGACAAATGATTCATGAGCAAATATCAATAGCAGAAGCTTAGATCCTATTATTCAGTGAAATACTTGGAGAAAACATTTCTTTATGGACTTCATACCAGTTGGCAGCATTAGTAGTTAACTGTTCTGTAACTGGTTAAAACTATTGCATTCTCTAATAAATTAGAGCTATGCAAGGATAAAGATATGTAGGTGAGAAGGAAGGTAGTCCATCACAAATTAGAGCTATGTAAGCCTAGCTTTTGTCTCCATTGAACTAGTTGGTGTAAATTTCTTATGGAACAGTACAATATGTCCTACCCTAAGCTCAACTTCTAGCAGCACAAACACACAACTACACAAGCATGTCGGCCAATTTTATAAGCATGTCAATGAAGTCCAGAATCTAACATGGGATTACTTCCAATAACATGTAGCTGACATTGGTATTTTGACAGTAAGCACATCTTTAATTACTTGCGATATAGCCTAGCAGGCAGCACATCATTCAACAAACATTCTACAATAATAAAGCAGTAACAGACATTGAACAATCATTCATAAAAAGCTGAAGAACGCAGACTAGTAATTGCACAGAGGACTCGCTTACCTTGTTCTTGTTCTACAGGTCTCTTCCTACCTTGACCCCTTGTTGCCACCATTGCCACCAGGTGCTCATCGGCGGTGGTCGTCAAAGGGGAACAAGACCCGGTGCGGTGAACCCAAGTCGACGGGGGAAGCAGATCCAGTGCGGCGATGACACACAATTTGGCGGTGGTTAGGGTTAGGTTGGGCCAAGAAAGAGGTGGAAGGGGCGAGATAGGTCCATGGGGCGATGAGAGAGAGGGGGATGTCGGGGATGACGGAACTCGTGGGGGACCAAGCTGCTCGGTGGCGGCAGTTGTGTTCCGGCGGTTTGGCTAGGGTTTGGAGAAATAGGGAGGAAGAGAGGACGAGTGGCTGAGGGGTGAGGTGACGAGGGAGAGGGGGATGTCGGTGATGACGTAGCTCACGGGCGACGAGGCAGCTCGGCGGCGGCGGCTGTGTTCCAGCGATGCGGCTAGGGATTGGAGAAATGGGTGGGTGGGGGGATGAGGGGGAAAAAGAGGACGAATGGGCGAGGGGTGATGAGGGAGTGGGGAAATGGCGGCTTTTTGGCGGCTTTTTTCGGTATGACGCGGGGAAATCCTTTTGGCGCGTTCGAGGGTAGGCAATTTTATTTTGGTTTTTCCAACTTTTTTGTGTTTATTATTATTTTATTTTTCTGTGTACATTTTGTTGCCAGAGTTTCAGTTATTATATTATTGATTAATGATCATGACATAAAAGTTTCAAATGTGTTTTGGCAAAGTGGTATTATACATCATGTACAAGCATAAACAACTCTCACTTAGTTATTAGGTTATATGTTAGACATGTATGCCTTTGCGAGGATGTGCATGACCACTTTCTCAAAATTAGTTGAAACTTTTTTGCCAACATCATACACCAAAGTGGGGTGTCTATGCAAGTTTTTTGAATTTTTTAGCTATCTTAGCATATTTTAACAATTATGCTTCACTAATCCAACAAAAAATTACAATAATAGGAAAACTTGGTCAGAAAATCGCACAGATGCACAAAATATCATAGTTTGGCTCCATAAACATCCCATAAAAATTTCAAATGATTTCGACAATGTGGTAGTATACATCTTGTACAAGCATGAACAACTCTCACTTAGCGACAAGGCCATATGTGAGACATGTATCCCCTTGTGAGGATGTTCATGACCACTTTCTCAGAATTAGTTGAAACTTTTTTTCATTATTGTACACCAAATTGAGGTGTCCATGCAAGATTGTAGATTTTTTAGCTAGTTTAAGGTATTTTAATAATTATGCTTCACTAATCCAACAAATAATGACAGAAATAGGTAAACTTGGTCAGAAAATTGCATAGATGCACACAACATCATAGTTTGGCTCCATAAACTTCCCATAAAAATTTCAAATGATTTCGACAAGGTGGTAGTATACATCTTGTACAAGCATGAACAACTCTCACTTAGCGACAAGGCCATGTGAGACATGTATCCCCTTGTGAGGATGTTCATGACCACTTCCTCAGAATTAGTTGAAACTTTTTTTCATTATTGTACACCAAATTGAGGTGTCCATGCAAGTTTGTAGAATTTTTTAGCTAGTTTAAGGTATTTTAACAATTATGCTTCACTAATCCAACAAATAATGACAGAAATAGGCAAACTTGGTCAGAAAATTGCATAGATGCACACAACATCATAGTTTGGCTCCATAAACATCCCATAAAAATTTCAAATGATTTTGACAAGGTGGTAGTATACATCTTGTACAAGCATGAACATGTCTCACTAGTGCCAATGATATATGTGAGAAGCAATATTAGTGCATGCCCATTTTTCTCAAAATCATTTCAAACTTTGTTTTTAGTAGAAGCAATATTAGACTAATTAAACATCTATGAAAAAATGGACCATAGAGAAAAAATAAAACAAAAAATGTTGGCAAATAAAACAAAAAAATGTTGGCAAATAAAAAATTGGCTCCAACAGGGTTTGAACCTAGGAGCTCGGGGTGAATCTCAAAGAGCCTTACCGTTGCGCTACTCAAGTATGTTCGGTTGTACTCGAGCACACTTTTACTTAAACCAAATTCAGTTAATGTTCTTTTCCATACACCCTCCATCCCCGTGTTCTTTCCTCAATCCCCTCATTCCATCTCGTGCTCCCCAGCCACAACCTCCGTCCAATCCCCTCAATCCGCCACGAGCTCCCGACGTCACGGTTCGGCAGCGCGTCCCGTGGCCGCTGTCCAACAAGATGCAGCCCCACGAGTCCCCCGAGGCCACCGCGGCACGCGCTGTTCGGGAGGAGCTCGGCACCCATGCCCGTGCCCGGATCCACACCGAGGTGGTCGATGGCGTGCCCGAGGATGGAGGCCGCCATGGCGCGCGCCGTCCGGGAGGAGCTCGGCGCCCACGCCCGTGCCCGGATCCACGCCGAGGTGGTCGATGGCGTGCCCAAGGATGGGGAGTTGGAGACCGAGGAGACCGGTAAGGACGACGGGGCACTGGCACTGGTGCCATCACCGTGAATTGGATGGATGTGATTATGTGGATTTTGTGGTATATAACCTTGTTGGATTATGTGGATTGTGTGGTATATAATCCTCTAGGTATATAACCTTGTTGGATTTTGTGGTTGGATGGATGTGATTTAAGGTACCCAGATAGGATTCTTAGATGTGATTCAGAGTTGGACCAGCAACCACGAAAAATTAGTTAATTTGCTATCAGTTCCAATTAGTTCATTTAGAGTTGGACCAGCAACCTTGTTGGATTTTGTGGTTGGATGGATGTCATTTAAGGTACCCAGATAGGATCAGTTCATTCAAATGTTGTGGTGTGCTTATTGAGCAAACTTGTAGGCTAAAGTTTTATCTTACATAGCTTTATCATATTCGATAGCTGATAGTGTTCTATTGTTGCCCATTTTAGGAATTCTGTGGAGAGGCGAACGATGGCGCTGGTGACCTAAAGCTTACTGATTGACTTATTGGTGAAACAACATTCAAAGACCATGTAAGAACTGAATGCAAAGAATGCAATGGAGGAGTCCTCACCTTGGCACACTCTCAGTTTATGGGACTGGTCATTACTTCTGAATTTTGCTAGTATCCCCAGTATAGAAGCCCAATCTGAATAGAGGTGCCCAACCCAAAGCATGAAGCCAAATCTGAATTGTAAATTATAGCTATGAAATATGTAAATAGAGTTCCCACTGTTGTAAATTATGTAGATTGTAACTGATCAATGGAATTGAGTTCCCAGTCCAAATGTGAATGTATCTGAGTTTGATCATAAATCTGAATGTGAGCCCAAATCTGAATGTGTGTTTGAGTTTGAATCTAAATTTGAATGTGTTACAATGTCAATCTCTGTGGCTTTTATGATGGGTTGGCTAGGGGACAACAGATGTGCTCGACTAAGCTGTAACGCAGCACATGTTTGGTTGCAAGGAACAGACTAAGCTCCGTACCATCCTTGAAGCATGTTGGCAAGCATGTTCTGAATAGTCAGTGCATATGTAAATGAAAATAGAGAAGGCAAAAAAGAATAGGTCCATACTAGAATTTAGGATAATCATGTTGCAATAATAGATCCTGAATGGTTGAAAAAGCATTCTGTTGCCAACAAAATAAATACAAAAATGTTGGGAAAACCAAATCAATAGTGGGATATGTCACTGGTCCATACTAGAAATAAAAACAGTACGTCAAGGTCCATACTAGAGATCATCATCTTCATCGTCTAGGGACATGTAACCATTGTTCTCATTGCCACCATCCCTACAGTACTGCTCTATTGTCTCATCTTCCTCCGCATCCTCACTATCTTCATGAATAATAGGTTGCTTCTTGCTTTTTATAAGGTGTTCTAAATTTCCTTCAGTTATAGTGGCTTCTCCACCTTGAATATTCTGCATGACCTCATTTTCAGCACCTGCTTGCACTACATGTTCAGTATCAGAACCATACTCATCCTGATGCACATCATGATTGTCCTTATCTTTTTTAGACACATCATAAATATTCCTATGTTTAAATTTCTGCACAACTCGCCAATCTTTACCTAAAGATGTGTCTTGCAGGTAAAATATCTTTTTCGATTGAGTCGCTAAGATGAAAGGATCAGTCTTGTACCATAATGACTGCACATTGATGGATTTGAAATGTCCGTCATCTCAAAGGCCTCTCGTCTTGCCTTCTAGATTGAACCAATCGCATAGAAATAGAACCACCGTCCGACGGACTTGCAGATTCGAGTTATATTCCAACTCAATTACCTCTTTAAGGACTCCATAAAAATCTATGTCTTTCCCATTATGTGAACCTTCAGTCAGTACACCACTATTTTGTGTCAGAAGGAACTTCTCACGATCCACAGTGTTATACCACACTCCATTGACCTTGCAAGCTGCACAAGTCTTAACTCGCAGATCTGGGCCACATGATAGTGCCCACAGTCCTTCGCTAAACGATTCTGGATTCTCCTTGCATTTGTTCACAATCTGTTGCAACAAAAGTAATCAGTTCAGCAAAGACATATGGATACTAATTCATGTACTGAACCTACAAACACAATGTGTAGTGACTTACATGGCACTTAAACCACTTTGCAAATCCTTTTTCAACCATTCTATCAACATCACGTGCACCTTGCTCCTCTAGATCGGCCCTGTACAAGCTGTAGGGCAAAGTTTAGTCATAAGAATATTTTAAAATTAAAAAAAAACTTAAACTGAAACATCTAAATGATACTTACTCCACATATTCCTCAACTTCGGCATAATTATTTAGCACATACCAGACTAACTTATTCAGGACAACATCATCAATGTACTGCCTCCTATCAGATCCAACAAGAGTAACACCATGCTTAAAAACAGAGATGTCATCAGGCAATGGCACCTCTCCAGCACTACCATCATCACGGTTAAATCTAGTGTCAATATCCTCCATATACCTAGAACAAAAAGTCAAGGTGTCACTTGCCATATATGTGTTAGCAATTGATCCTTCCGGCCTACCCCTGTTGCTTACAAAATTCTTCAAAGTGCCTAGCCGCCTTTCTATTGGATACATCTATCCATACTGAACAGGTCCTCTAAGCAGTGCCTCATCAGGAAGATGGACGGCCAAGTGCACCATGACATCAAAGAAGGCAGGTGGAAAGATTTTCTCAAGCTTGCATAGGATCAATGGAATTTCTTGTTTCAGCCGTTTCACAACATCAATCCGTAGATTTCTACTGCATAGTTCCCTGAAGAAGGTCCCAATCTCTACAACTGCTTCATATACATCCTTCCTCACCAGTCCTCTTAGGCCAGCAGGTATGATTCTTTGTAGGAGTATGTGGCAAGAATGTGTTTTTAGCTTTCCCTAGATCTTCAAACCATCTGTAGTTATGTATCTTGCTAGGTTAGCTGCATATCCATCAGGAAACTTGATACCTTTGAGAAACTTGCAGAATGCGATTTTCTGATCCTTCCCCAAGACATACAGAGCAGGTGGAGCAATGACTGAGTTGCCATGCTACTGCAAGTGAAATTCAGGTCTTATGCCCATATCATACAAATCTAGCCTAGCATTGGTTGTGTCCTTGGTCTTGCCCTATACATTGAGTAATGTGCCAAGAATGTTTTCACATATGTTTTTCTCTATGTGCATCACATCGAGATTATGTGGAAGCTTTAGATGTTGCCAGTATGGCAATCTCCACAACCCAACTTTGTGGCTATAAATCCTTGGACCCTCATTGTGCTTCCTTTTATTCCCAGTAATGTCAAGATGCTTCCCTGGCCTGACATCTTTCACCTTCTCTAGCTCCTCTAGGACCTCCTCCAAAGTGAACTTGCCTGGCTCATCTTTGTTTTCACGCTTACCATCGAAAGCCAAGCTTCTCCGCCATGCATGTCCCTAAAAAAGGTAACGATGGTGTCCAATGTAACATATCTTATTCCTTATTGCCCGAGACAATGGATCCTTATCGCAATGAATACATGCATAATAACCTTTTGTTGTTTACCCTGATAATGTGCTCAGCGCTGGATAATCATGTATACACCACATCACGGCAGCGCGAAGGTCAAACTTCTTACCAGTACATGCATTGAAGGTGCGGACACCCTTCCATAGATCGATCAGGTCTTCAATTAGGGGCTCAAGGAACACATCAAAATCCTTTCCTAGAGACTTTGGACTTGGGATGAGTAATGCCATAAAGCAGTTTGCTGGATTCACGCATTCCCATGGTGGGAGATTCAGGGGTGTCAGAAGCACTAGCCACATACTGTACTGGGTACTCATGTTGCCAAATGGATTGAATCCATCGGTAGCTAAGGCAAGCCTCAGGTTCCTCGGGTCAGATGCAAAGGTTTTTTCTCTCCTGTTGAAATCCTTCTATGCTTCCCCATCAGCTGGATGGCTCATTACATTGTTGACTGGCGTCCTCTTTTTCTGGTGCCATTGTGTTTCCTTAGAAGTTCACTTTGAAGCAAAAATTCTTTTCAACCTTGGCAAAAGTGGAAAATGCCTCAATACCTTGTGTGGAACCCTCTTGGTCCTAGTTTCATCTTGCCATCTAGATGCCTTGCATACTAGACACACATTGTCTTTAGCATACCTCTTCCAAAACAACACACAATTGTTCGGGCACACATGGATGTTTTCACAGCCAAGACCCAATTCTCTAAGATATTTCTTGGCCTCATCATATGATTTTGGCAACTCACTCTGAGGGTATCCTTCTGACAACAACTTGATCATCGCGGAAAATGTTGTATTCCCAATTCGATAACGAGACTTGATATACAACATCCTCACCAGAAAAGAGAATTTTGAGTGCCTAGATCCTAGGCTAAGTGACTTCTTCGCATCCTCAAGGACTCTTGCAAACATTGGTTGTTGTCCCTCTGCCTCTGCCGCAACATACAGCTATCCTATCATCTCTGGTACTCCGTGATCCTCATCATAGTCATCATCGGCCACATCCACATGTATCCCAAAGTCATGATCCCTTCCTTCGACCTGCTGCTCCAAATTCTCAACCACTTCAGTATCTGCCGACTCCCCATGATGAATCCACCTGGTGTATGTAGCTGACATTCCATAAATGTGTATATGGTCACTTGCATCATGCTGAGACTGCATTTTTTGATTTAGACATCTGCTGCACGGGCAAAGTATCTGGCTGTCTTTGGGGTATCTTTCACTAACAAATTGCATGAACTCTTCAACTCCTTTCACATATGCAGGTGTGAATGGTGCCCCAAAAATCTAGCTTCTATCCATCTGTTTTGACAGTACAATAAACCTTGTACTCAATCCTTAAATTCTAGTAATAAATTCAACAAAATTTAAAACATATCAAAGACATGCTTATATTTAGAAAAAAATTGAATACAAATCAAACCTTGTACTTGGCGATCCTCTGCTCACGCACCACGCGCAGCTCTGCTTGTCGATGGTGCTGCTCTGCCCCACGCGCGCCGTTGCTGCCCTGGCGCCGATCTGCAGCTGCTCGCCGATGCTGCTGTTGTGTCCTAAGCGCGCCGCCACTGCCCAACGCCGCTCTGCTCGCCAGCACGGCGCTGATAAAGTCGTCGAGGATGCCTCGACGCTAGGTATAGGACCACGGACGCCCTCGCGATTGGCCACCAGGGACGTATACGCGATCGGCTGCCAGGTGCGATGTCCTCACAATCAGCCATGATGCATGTGTATGGGCCCATTAAACCAATCCATAAAAAAACAAAGTATCACATAATGACTAGATAAAAGGAAAACATGTATGCTGTAGACATGAATGGTTGTGCGTTCTGGTGGTAAGACACCTACCTGTTAACCGTGAGGTTCCAGGTTCGAACCCTGCTGCGGCCTCCTTTTTTTGCGCAAATAAAAAGGAGGGGAATGCTGCTGGTCGAGCTGGACCATGGGCCAGCAGCACCATGTGTTCGCCGCCGTGTCCCGCTGGTGGGACCGCACGCCATGTCATCGACATTTACTCAGCATAAAAGGAAAAAATGTATCTTACAATCATAAAAGCGCGTGTGTTCTAGTGGTAAGGCTCCTACCTGTTCACTAGGGAGGTCGCAGGTTTGAACTCAGGGAGGAGCAATTTTTTTGCCAAAAAAAATAAAGGGAGGGGCAGGCAGCTGGTTGACCTCAACCATGGGCCCGGGCACCACATGTTCACCGGCATGCCCAGCTGGTGGGACCGCATCGCCATGTCATCGAGGTTGGGACCTGAAGGTGGGTCCGCATAGCCACGTCCTCGAAGTGGGACCCGACGGTGGGACCACAACGCCATGTCCTCGAGGTGCAACAAGAGCCAAACAATCAATGACGATTTAGTTTTTGTTATTGTATGACGATCTTTTCCTTTTCGTCGTTATTCTTATTGCCAAACCTCCGTCACTTGTGACTGATGATGAACTAGCAAATTTCATCATAGAATGCTAGCATTCTGTGATGAATTTGGTAATCGTCACGAGGGAATCGTCATTGATTAGCACATTTCTAGTAGTGCATAGTCCAGGGTTTGTTTCCCTAGAGTATTTTATGATGTTGGTCGATGGTCGGTAGCGTTGTGGGAAGACGGTGTTGAGGATGTGTCAGCCAAATGCCTAAGGTCTCAGCAAGTTGGGGCTTAGGCTTTGGTCCTCGTCGCTATCATAGCATCCACCATGACAAGGGTGGTAGCCCTGGCTAGCCTCCTCCCTCACCGTGGGTACACCAGTAGGCATCTAGGGTGTCACGTGCATCATGGTGGAGCAGAGATGCTCATGCACCGGGACCACGGCATGTGACCTACCACCTTGCCATACCTGGTGGACTAACACATGCCTATCAGGTCACTCCAAGGGCATGTGCTGGCTAGCGTCAAGCTCCCATCATCGAGACAGCAAGCTCTTGGCCTGCTACGCTGTCGCACGCTCGAGTAGCGTACAAATTTCATGATAAGCCTAACGATCCATGGGCATCGTGGGCCCTAGAACCCCTCAGTGTAAGGCTGTAGCAGCAGCGATGTTCTGGCTTGCTCGAGTGAAATATGGGGAGGGCTTCGTTGTCCTTGATGATCCTTCGGTTCACGTCATGGGCCACAGTGCATGCATGCCCATCGTCTCCATGGCACTTGATCTCTTGCTCGAGCTCTAACCATTCCTGCTCGAGCTAGAGTCATGCTTCCTTGATCTCTTAGTGTCAGGCCTTCAGCTGCTCTACCCATAGGTGAGGTGGGGCTCCTGCATCCCCCTCAACCTCATCGTCAAGGTCATTTGTTGGGGTAGCCTCTCCCTCATGGATGCTTTCGACATATCCCTCGAGGGTATCTGCCATGAAACATTCACACGAGGGGTGATGGCTCCCCCTGCTGGAGTCAAAGTCAGAGGGTGACTCTGATTCTCCTGTGAGGAGGTCATGGAAAGATTCTATGACATATTTGGTCATCCCTATGAACTCATCTTTTGTAGGGGATGGGGGCATGTGTTGCGCCACAAAGGTGGCCAACAATCTCTATGGTGTTACAAAGATCGGATGAGAGCACTATCTAGGCACTCTGGATGAGGTATTCTAAGGAGAGCGGCTCTCCTCCAATAGGCTATGTCATGACATTGGCAAATGAGAAGGTGAGGTGGCATAGGTCCTCTTGGGATGGTCAGGTCCTAGGAAGGTGCTAAGCTAGTGCTCTAGCCTCCCGCAATTGAAGCCGAGGAGCTGGTCGCCTTCAGGGGCGTGGGCCTCTAGTATGTGCAGCTGCAGCTCCTCAAGCGCCTCGGTGATCGCATCGAGGCCGACAGAGTGGAGAGGTTGGACGGCAGTGGGGACTCATGCCAACTCTCC
Organism: Miscanthus floridulus; assembly: GCF_019320115.1. Lineage (NCBI taxonomy): Eukaryota > Viridiplantae > Streptophyta > Magnoliopsida > Poales > Poaceae > Miscanthus > Miscanthus floridulus. The sequence continues at coordinate 145,328,897 of NC_089584.1, forward strand.
CTCTGTCAAAATGATGAAGTCTAGGTTCCTAAAGCGCACATGCACGCCTAGGACCTAGCTGATGCCGTGATTAGCCATCCGAGACCTGATATGGACATCAAGACACGCAAAAAGCCCCTACCTGGTGTGCCAAGTGTCGGTGTTTTTAGACCACCGATGAGTAAATTTGTATTTGCGTGTCTGGCTCAGATGGTGTGCTTAGAGGACATAAGGGTTTATACTAGTTTAGGCAGAATGTCCCTACATCCAGTTTGTTGCTGCTCATGTTACCGGCACTTTGTTTGCAGTAGGGGTTACAAACAGGTGAGAGAGGGAAAGGATCCCAAGTCTTTGGTGGAGGGAGTGAACAGGTACTGAGAGCTTGATCGCTGCTTAGCTGTGTGTTTGTGTCATGCTCTTATGTTTTTATCTTGTGGTTTAGTCCTGTGCAGATTTGGATCCCCTTCATGGGCCCCCGCTTTCTCTTTTATAGGCCAAGGGAAAGTGTGGGATACAATAGAGGAAAAGGAGAAAATGAGAGATGAAAGCTTCTAGGGTCGTTGGGTCCTTCTTCTCCTTCATGTGGGTCCCACTGATCCTGTAGATGTCAACAGGGATGGCTCTACATCATAGCCCTATCCATCACTAGCACCATGCATAGGCGTCATCTATTTGCCATGGCATTCCATTCCATCCTAGCGGACATCGTGGTGAACTGACGTGCCTATCAGCGTTCATATGAGGGTTAGGCAGAACAGTGCCGACACGCCCGACACTATTCTTGATGTGAATCCTTAGGTATGGCATGTCATGGCCATGGGTTATGTCGAGGCTTGTCAGTCTCTTCCCTAGTGTTAGAGTTTTGATCCAGGCCCATACGCTTGGTCCTGGAGTGGTTGGCAGTGGTATGGGTCCCCATCGGACGAGATAGAAATCGTGCCTATGGGGTCGGGCGAGATGGAGCCCACACCCAAGGGGTTAGGCTAGATGGAGCCAGTGGCCTTGGGTGAGACCCCTGTGTCCATGGGGTCGGGCAAGACATTGCCCATACCTTAGGGGTTAGGCGAGACGAAAACCGCATCCTTGGGGTCAAGCAAGACAGAGCCCACGACCTCAGGTGTGACCCCCATGGCCTTGGGGTCAGGAGAGATGGATCCCACACCCAAGGGGTTAGGCGAGGTAGAAACCATGTCCTTGGGGTTGGGTGAGATGGAGCCCACACCCAAGGGGCTAGGTGAGGCGGAGCCCGTGGTCTTAGGTGAGACCCCCATGGCCTTGGGGCCGGGAGAGATAGAGCCCGCACCCAAGGGGTTAGGCAAGACAGAGCCTACACCTAAGGGGTTGAGCGAGGCAGAGCCCATGGCCTTGGGTGAGACCCTCATGGCCATGGGGTCAGACAAGACCTTTTAATACATCTTGCTTCATCCAGGGAAGTCAGTGTGGGCGCTAACCTCTTTGCTTTGGGTATCCCTAATATTGATACCTGACACCTCTAGACTACATGATCATAGATGATAGGCTCTCTCCTCATTGGAGCACCCTGATGCTAAACCAAATAGGACTGATCAAACTTTAGAAATTGAGGAGGTGTGTCTAGAGCACCAATAGCAAGAATGGTCTTCCCTCTCTTCCTCCATCATCAGCGGGTCCTTCTCCATGTACAGCGACACCTCAACCTACACCACGACTAGCACCATCGCCACTGCTTGGTCCTCCACCTCTCCTAGATGGAGGCTTGCGGCATCCTCTACCATGGGCCTACTACTCACCGTTGTGTCCTTGCTGCTCACTGCCACTTTGTAGCTCTCGAATCATAAGACCTCTGATCTCCCGGTCTACTGGATCATGATTCCCTTTTGATCCTTTCTCCTTTTGCTGACTCAGATCACCTTCCATGTAAATACAAGTGCATAGAAATAGATAAGAGACCAATGCCAAATATGATAGCAGCATTACACAAGATCAGAGTAGAGTTTTGAATCAAACCGTGATGTTGATCCTTCTAGACCACTGAGCCTCCATGCTCTAGCATAGAGCCTCCGGGGCCTAGAGCCTCTATGCTCTAGCGGATCACATCTTAAGTTTGACTCAGCCTTCTACTCGAATCTTACTACAATGTACTATTAGATCTAGCACTAGAAGGCGAAAACAAACTCATCTATGTACGAAATCAACAGAAAAGATGACCCAAAAACTAAATGCATGATGAAATTAGGGTTTCACCTTGGATGCGAGAAATCAGAGCTAAGAAGGAAGACAACAGTCATAGATGGCCTCAAGAAGTGCTCTCTAGCCACGGGCATAGCTAGAGAACCAAGGAGTTGGCCGATGATAGTGATTTCTCTAGATGGCGATGATGTACGGCTTCTTCATCCTCTGAGGACTCCTCCTGAGTCCTAGGCCTCTAGCACCGCCGCCGCAAGAGCCCACATGGTAGGGGAGAGCAGGGCGATGGGGCGGCAATAGTGGGAAGGATGGTAGCATGACGATGACGATGAGGGCAATGGAGACGGTGAGCGCACATGCAAGAGAGGGAGAGCAGGTGCGGCACGGTCAAGTGAAACCCTAGTAACTCAGAGAAGTTACTAGGAGGGGTAAAATAGGAAAGATGAAAAACATTTTGATTTTTACCCAAACCCTAACCGTCTATTAGGGTGCGGAGCCCCACGCTAAGCCACAGAGCCTTCGGGCCACGGAACCTCCACGCGAAAACATGGAGCCTCTGTGAACTGACAACGAGTAGAAACTAGGTCTATATATCAAGGCATTTTCTCCATGTTTTGATTATGGTCATGGACTTCTTATCTCTTCAAGCTAGCCAGCAAGTCAACAATACATAACAATAGCCACTAGAGACAAGATAGGACATAAGAACCTACATTTTTAAACACTTATGAAAATTTTGTGTGGCAGAACCATCTAAAATAGCACACTTACAGAGGCGCTCGTCTTCCACTAGACACTAAGCACCCCGAAAGCAAGCTACATCGAGTGGTGTCCGTTGGGCACACCCCGAGGGAGAACCTGAAATATCCACATTTTTCCTAAGGATCCAATAATGAGAACGAGTTACAACACAAGTACATTTCATACATTAGAGTTTCTTAAAAAGTACATTATTACAATACCAAATACCAGAGTTCGGAATGATAAACATTGGAATTTAAAAATAACATCTAGCGGTAGGGACGAGGATTCCGTCTGAGCCCACCAGAAGGATCCTCCACACAAGGTACTCTTCAAGCATCACCTGCAACAGGGGTAAATAAACCCTGAGTACTCAATATACTCACAAGACTTATCCGACTAGTGGGAATACTTTCCCGACTCCAAGGGATATGCTAGGCTTTATGGTTGCTGGTTTTCTTTAGTAGAAAGCAATACTAATAGTGAGTCCTTATTGATGCATTATTATTATCAGCCATATTAAGTTTTTAGCTAGCTAGTCTATATAAGCACCTATTCTACTTTCAAGCAAGGGTTGAGCAATCAGTTCCATTCCTTCTCCTTTTCCACTTTTAGTTCTTACTACGGTGCTAAACCACAGACAAGTCGTACTAGATCGCCTAGCGATTCGCGAATCAATGTGCCTAGCTGGGTGCCCTGAAAACACATGCCCCGCTGGTACCCTAGGCACAAGCTAGACTAACCCACCACTCTCTTGCCCCAGGTGTCCAGGTCCCCGTCCAAACTTGGACTCTAAGCCCCCACCCCTGAGTCCCGGACTCAGTGTGGTGCAAGGACCTCCACCACCTCCTCTTCCCATTAGTCGATCCAAAAAGAGCCAGATCTACGATAAGAGAGCAGCAAGCCTTCCCTGTGCCCATAACCAAGTATGCGCTCGGGACAATAATATGTGACTTGCCTAGAGTCATATGCAACGACCAGTCCTTAATCGACACAGACAGAGAAAAAGTGTAACCGAGCTATGCCCTATTGGCCGCAGGACACAACTCCTCACACCCACCAGTACCTAATCCAGATCCCTACCTGGTCACCATTTTACTTTCCACCATTTTATCATGAGTGTTCATTTATTACCTATTTGCGAGTAATGGTAGGTTACTCACGCTACTGATATCCTGAGCATAGCAACTACTCGACCTATACTAGTAGGACTCATGGGTGGATATATTTATGCTTGTAGTTTCCATAAAAATATCTGTAACATAAATGCACATCATATATATTCAGTGATCATTTAAAAATAGGGGTTATGCACCGGGGCTTGCCTTGGGTAGGTGCCGGGTCAGCAAGGTCAGTACCAAAAGGCTCCTGGGCTTCCTCCTGTGCGAAGAGCTCTTCCTCGTACTCCTCGATCACCTCGTCATACTCCGGCTCACCAACAGGTACAAAGTCTACCAGTTCGTGATCTACATGAAATGATGATGCAATGTTTAATAAGATGACAACAGCAACTCTTAACCTAAAAGTATATCTATTAAACTACTAAGTGAGGTCTACCCACTAAGGCTAAGCTACGTACCACCACCACTAACAAGTATGAACGTGACATACATTCTTATAGCAACTACAGATATTCCTACTCCTAATGCCAATTTATGATATATACAATAAAGCAAGGATAATAACTATGCTATTAAGCAACTCGTTCTAAGGCTACCAATTTTACAGCAAGTACATAATGGCCTAGGGAACCTACTGTAAAATTTTCATGCCAATAGCTATCACCGATTGTCCACAAATATTTTGACAAATATGAATCTACATAATATTCACTATCTAGCTTTGAATTTATGACCCAATACTTACCACAGCTCACTACAATCCAGATGTACTAATAGGTAGATAATAAGTTTACAAACCTAACAAAATTAATCTCACTATTTTTGGACAGCTACACAATTTACTACGATTTATCGAAGTTGGATTCATAACTAAAAATAAATAAGCATGTCTATTCTCTGGAAATTAAGAAAACTGAATTCTCCTCCTTGGCCCATTACGCGCTGGCTCGGCCCACTCCTCCTTCCCGCCTGTGCGCGCCAGCAGACTATAGCGCGGCCCACGCGGTGGCGCGTCCCAGCCAGCCAACGGCCTGTGACGGGGAAAGGCCCACGCACGCAGGCAATTAAGCACGGGCACCCCCGAAGTACTACGAAATCATAGCAAGCTCAAGGACACTATTTTCCCAGTCTGAGCTTTTACAGCTACACCCTCCCTTTTCTCCTTCTTCACCGTGGCAAAGTCCCTAGCCCCAAGGCGCGCACCGGCGCGACAGCACGGGCACTGGACGGCCACGCCGGCGCCACCTGACCACCCACTACTCAACTAAGAGGCCGATGATTACCTCGAAGACAAAACATGGCGGCTGGAAGTGCTATGGTGGACAGGGGCGCCATCTCAAACTCCCTCCCCGGCGGTGGCCCTTGACCTACAAAGGCAGGCGTGTTCCAATAAGCAACAACGAAGGCAAAGCCAACACAAGAGCTAGCGAGCACCAGGGAGTGCTCATGGATACCTTCGCATTAATGGTTCAGACGGAGGTGGTTTGAGCAGAGCTGGCCACGTGCGCGCGAGGTGGTGCGGCAGTGCCCGACGGTGGCACAGCTACGCCAGAGACTGCTACATGGTGGCAGGGCTTAAACTAAGGTGAGCACGGTGACACCTGACTAGAGGAGAGGCTAGTAGCACGAGGGATTGGACCGAGATGCTTAGGTGGCGGTGATAACCGACGGTGCGGGCACTCTTGGTCTTAAGGACCCAAAGGCGTGGCTTTTCAAAATTAGGGCCTATGGTGGAGCTACAGTCGGCGATGCGGGTCAGTAGGGCAGTAGGCTACCTAGCAGAGTCAAAAACATGCTCAATTTGAAACGAGGCACTGCTGCCATGGCGAAACGGAAGGAGTCATCATGGTGGGCATGGAGATAGCGGAGGCAGGGGAGGTCATGGCGTGGTCTGGCTCGGTATGGCTGTAGTCGTCAACGCAATAAACAAGCGCATGCCATGGAGGGGAACAGCAAGACGCATGGGACGTGCCCCAGATGGCTGTCCGCACGGTCGTTGCCGCAAGGCGACGAGGCATGGGACGGAAACGCAGCGGGCAACGCTAGATAAGGACGGCACCGCACGAGCGACATGGAGGTGATGGGGGAAACAGGCTATCGTCCTTCACGCAAGTAGCCAAGTGGAGTTAACGGAGTAGAGCTAGGCTTGGCCGCTGGCGACGTGCAGTGCATGACCCGACGCGTCTCTGACCAAGGCAGGGCAAGGCGCTGGCAGGACTCGGGCGGTGTCCAGGGCATAGCGCGTCAGCTGGCTAGGTAACCCACGCGCTAGTGAGGGCAGCAAGCAGCCAGGGCAGTAGTGAAGGACGTGCATGTCGCATCCCAGCGGCAAGGAGACGTGGCCTACGCCTCGGCGTGCAGGGCGAGCCAGCCGACGGCAGGCGAGCTGCAGTGGGACCATGGCCAGCGGCAGCAGGGTAGGGCGTGCGCACATACAGGCATGGTAGTGGGGTGCAGTCGGCATGGCAGTGGGTGTGGCCCATGCGGCAGGGCACGCTGGCAAGCCAGCAGGGGTGGTGACCGCGCCCAGGACTCAGCTAAGTGTTGTGCATGATTTTTAAAGCAGCTAGAAAGGTCGTACCCGATGCTCCAAACACCAAACTATTTGCTCGATGCGTGAGAGGGTGCATCAAGCTATCCATCGCAGTCATGACATCGCGCTACTGCTTAAGCCAATCGCTCCACAGAGCTTGCCAAAAGTGACATCATCGACCCCTTCTAAGACTTACGTGAATGACTTTGTTATGAATGATTTCGTGTCGAAAACTAGATCTGACCCCATAGGATGTACTAGCTAGTTACCTTATCCTCGACCACACATGATTTATCGCCGTTCACAAAACGTTCTATAGCCTTTTTGTTTTAACAAGAATTCAATTAGAATAATAAACAACGTTATGTGACAAGAAACATAACATTCGCTTTCTCGTTTCATAAAAATGTTTCAAGGGCCGAACTTTGATTTATAATTACATAAAGATGATGCTCATGGATGTTTTAACAAGAACAGTACACGTAACACCAAGGGTGTTACATTTTGCAAGCCTAACTAGTTTGAATAAGAAAACAACAATCAGAGGCATGCAAGATTTCAAACCACATTATGAGAGTCAATTATATTTAGTTCACTCCTCAAAGCACAGAACCTTGACTCGTCGCGAGGCTTTGTGAAGATATCGGCTAGTTGTTTTTCGGTGCTCATATGGTGAATTGCGATATCTCCTTTGGTTGCATGGTCTCTTAAGAAATGATGATGGATGTCTATGTGCTTGGTTCTTGAGTGGCTTACGGGATTGTTTGCAAGCTTTATGGCACTTTAACTTTCACACAAAAGTGGGATTTTTGTAAAGCGACATCCATAATCATTGAGGGTTTGCTCCATCCAAAGTAGTTGGGCACAGCATGCACCAGCCGCCACATACTCGGCTTTAGCGGTGGAAAGGGCTACAAAATTTTGCTTCTTAGAGCTCCAAGACATTAGGAACCGTCCAAGGAATTGACATGTCCTCGATGTATTTTTTCTTTCTACATTGCAACCGGTGTAATCAGAATTGGAATACCCAAGTAGATTGAAATTGGAGCCCTTAGGATACCACAAGCCAAAGTTAGGAGTGTGTACAAAATATCTCAAGATTATCTTAATGGCCATAAGATGACACTCTTTTGGGTTAGCTTGAAATCTAGCACACATGCACACGCTAAACATAATATCCAGCCTAGATGCACATAAGTAAAGTAGGGAGCCAATCATGGAGCGATATACCTTTTGGTCAACAACTTTCCCATCTTTATCCAAGTCCAAGTGCCCATTTGTTGGCACAGGTGTCTTGATGGGTTTGGCATTTGCCATGTCAAACTTCTTGAGTATGTCCCTTGTGTACTTTGTTTGACATATGAATGTCCCTTCCTTCAATTGCTTGACTTGAAACCTGAGGAAGAACATCAATTCACCATAATAGATATCTCAAACCTCTTTGTCATAATCCTACTAAATTCTTCATAAAAAGTTTGATTAGTACTACCAAATATTATGTCATCGACATATATTTGGCACACAAATATATCATTCTTAATCTTTCTTGTGAAGAGTGTAGTTTTGGCTTTGCCTATTTCAAAGCCTTGCTTGAGCAAGAAATCCTTAAGGCATTCATATCATGCTCTTGGTGCATGCTTAAGCCCATAGAGCACCTTATAGAGTTTCTAGACATGATGATGATGCTTAGGATCTTTAAATCCCGGTGGTTGTTCCACATAGACTAGCTCGGAGAGTGGACCATTGAGGAAAGCACTCTTCACATCCATTTTATATAGCTTGAAACCATGATGGACAACAAAGGCTAGAAGTATCCAAATTGCTTCAAGTCTTGCCACCGGTGCAAATGTCTCTTCGAAGTCTAGCCCTTCAACTTGAGTGAACCCTTGAGCAACCAATCTTGCCTTGTTCCTTGTCACCACACAATATTCATCTTGCTTGTTTCAGAAGACCCACTTGGTGCCTGTTGACATTTCTTAGCATCACTCTTTACTAAGTTGTCATCCCTAGCATGATGCCAGAAATACATGGTTGGTAATTATTAATGACATTTGTAAACTCAGAGAAAATTATATATGTTAAAGTAAAGTATTCGCAAGCGCACAGATAATATACCATTGTAGCATTTCACCCGAGAGTATACCGAGTATCGTTATTTATATTTTATCCATAAGGAGGAGCTATGAGATTGTTGGCAAGAGATATTGACAAATATATATATACTTATGATAAAACCACTCTCATGCTATGGTAGGGGTAAGTCAAATGATAAATAAATGATAAGTATGAAGCATTGATAATAATTTCAGAGATAGAAATAGAGACTCATAAAATGTAGTATGGCTAGGTAGGAGATTCAGTAAGAGTAAAAAGATTCCTAAGTCATTCCTTATTTACTAAGTCTTTTATACACCCAAGTATATACACTCTCATCTATAATATAATTAACTTTGGATCTATGCATAAGGAACATTACTAAGGAAGATCAAGAACAGAGCTTGTCTCCCTTCGCAACCGTGTTCTACTTGCTCTACAAGTGGGGAGTGGACTACAAAGGACTTAAGGAGAGTGTTACATCCACGATCTACCACATGACCCAGAATGCAGAATGCATCCATTGGTAAATAATATCTAAGCACCATGCTTACATAATGTCGACCACTTAACCCACGCGCGTCTTGGACTAAGTGCTTTGCGAACATATGCATAAACTCATTATCATTCACAACTATATTAAGTATATAACTAGAGTAAACTTGGAACATAATAAATAGCAACATAATATTAAAGTAGCACAAAGTCATAAATAAAGAGATACAATGACTATACCAGTCTCCAGACGGCAGACCTAGAATCCTAAGCAATAGCCCACACTCTACTTGAACCTTACTAGCTAGCCTATACTAGGAACTTGAAGAATTGGAACTCTATTCTCTTCTCTCTAGAAACCCTAATTTCTGGTCTGATCTTAACTTATGGCAACATACTCTGGAGGGGGGCAGGGGCTGGTTATATAGGTCGGAGCGTCAATCCTAAGCCCTCGGATCAAACTGACTTGAATAAATGGCGTAGATGCAATCCTTAAGGCATGGCTTCTGCTGTCCTTTGGAACCTTCTAGAGTAGTTTTCGCTACGGATAAACGCAATTTTATTTGACATTTTGGTCCTCCTTGACGATTTTCTGAATAACTCCTACAGAAAACACAGATTCACTAAAACTCATGGAAATTCTTAGTTTAAACCCCTAAGTCTATGTTGGTGATCATATTTATGCCCTTATACATGTTTTATTGACGATTTATGATGGATGGTAACTACTGTCAATAGTGCCAATCACATTAGTCTTGGGTCTTTCCACCAACTCCCACACTTGATTTCTCTCAAAGTTATTCAACTCTTCTTGCTTAGCCATCACCCAATCCAGATCCTTAAGAGCTTCATCTACCTTAAGTGGTTCCAAGGAGGAAACAAATGAGTAAAATTGACAAAAATTTGGTAGATGAGATCGAGTTGTTACCCCCTTTCTTCTACTCCCAAGGATGTTGTCAACGGGATGATTCTGTTGTACACTTTGATGCACTCTTAGATGAGGTGGCCTATCTTAAGGTTGATGTAGGGGTTGGTTGACATCATCTTCATCAGCTTGAGGCTCATCATCTTGAATATGTTTATCCTCTTGCTGATTGTTGTCCCAGACCCTGGAGCCTCCGTGTCCTAGCGTAGAACCTCTAAGCCCTAGAGCCTTCACCTTCAAGCATGGAGCCTCTACATCCTGCATGTTCACAGGACCTAGGACAACAGTTATCCCTTGGAGTGGTGTTGAATCTTGGAGTGGAGGATCTTCTTCTTTAGTAGCTTCCACTAGTTTCACATCACCTGTGGCCAATTGCTTGATTGCTTCACAAGGCGGCTCTTCTTTTTCTACAACATCTAGATCAACTTGCTCCACATGAGAGCCATTAGATTCATCAAACATTATGTCTACCATGATTTTAGTTCTTTCGATAGAAAGATTGAAAACTCGATAGGCATGCTCGTTTGGACCATAACCAAGAAGAAAGACTTCATCAATCTTAGGTGCAAATTTAGAGCTTCGGGGCTTCTTATTAAGAATGAAACATTTGCACCCAAATACTCTAAAGTATGACACCTTGGGTTTGTTACCTATTAGGAGCTCATATGAAGTCTTCTTGTAGTACTTGTGAAGATAGAGGTGGTTGATAGCATGACAAGCGGTATTGATTGCTTTGGCCCAATAGTTGTCCGGAGTTTGTACTCATCAAGCATTGTTCTTGTCATGTCAATGAGAGTGTGGTTCTTCCTATCAACCACCCCATTTTATTGAGGGGTATATGGAGTCGAGAATTCATGCTTGATGCCCTCCTCATCAAGAAACTCTTCAATGTTGGTGTTGCAGAATTTGGTGCCATTATCACTTCACACCTTCTTGATAGGTAGCCCGAACTCCCTTTGTGCTCTTCTAATGAAGGTCTTCACCTTCCCTTGCACTTCAGTCTTATCATACACAAAAGAATACCCACGTGAAGCGAGAATAATCATCAACAATAATAAGACTATATTTGTTACCACCAATGCTAACATAGGCAACCGGTCCAAAGAGATCCATGTGGGTGAGGTATGCCTACTTGCTTTTTGGCTTAGCATGCTTTACATATCCTATCTTTCTCAAATTGAACATTCGTTAGTCCAAGGATGTGTTCCTCCTTTAGAAGTTTGGCCAAGTTCCTCATCCCAACATGAGCTAGTCGACGATGCCATAACCAACCCATGCTAGATTTTGTCACTAAACAAGTCTCAAGCATTGCTTTACTTTTGTTGAAATCAACTAGATAAAGCTTGCCCTTCAAGCGACCCATAAAAGCAATAGAGGAATCCTCCCTTCTAATGGTGGTCACACCCTTATTCATAAAGTAACAATCATAGCCCATCTCACATAATTATGATACAGACAATAAATTGTAACTTAGCGAGTCAACATATAAAACATTTGAAATTGAATGATCTTGAGTTATAGAAATTTTACCGACACCAAGAACTTCTCCTTTTGAATTATCCCAAAATATTATGTTTTCACTTGGACCTTCCATTTGGGCATAAGATGTGTCGGTGCAGAAAGTGACCAACACGTAAATGTTTATAGTTTTGTTGTATGTTGTGATCGGAGGTGGCCTAGCACTCAATGACATAGGTTTATATTGGTTTAGGCAATGTGCCCTACGTCTAGTTTGAGTCGATCGGTGACTTTATTCCTAAGCTCAGGTGCTCGAAGTTTACTATGGGGTTACAAACAGAAGGAAGAAAGATGGGGGGTACAAGAGGTCCGATCAGACTCTGGTCTGAAGGACTGAGAGTGACAGGAGCTTCACTACATGCTAAGTGTTCGAGCGTGTGCTCGGTATAACTTTAGAGTGTCTAAAGTTATAGAGGGTGAATCAACGTAAGTGAACTGATCAACCTCTTTTGTTGGGAGAGAGCTCATCCCCTTTTATAGATGAAGGGGATGGCCTTACAAGTGAGAGAGAGAGAGTATATATGCTACTAAGTCTTGTTGCCCACGTCGGTGGGTACAGGATGATGGTAGGCGCCCACATACTATTTAATGTCAGATGCACATGGGAGGTTGCATCATCTTCTTCTGGTATGGCAAACGTCGATGCCTACCATACTATTGATGCTGAGAGGTATGCAGGGGGTTTTACCATGTTCGCCTGGTATGGTAAATGCCGGTGCCCACAACACTGTTGATGCCTTAGAGGCATGTGGGGGGAGCCTTATTGTGTTTGTCTAGTATGGGAGATAATGGCACCCACAACACTGTAGGGGAGATGTCGGTGCCTATAACACTGCTTGGGTTTTGTTATGCTAGGAAGGTCACAGGGTACTGTTTGGTAGGTGTATAGGGTACAGTCTTTGGTATTGCGGTTGACTTGAGTGTCCTGCCTTACTTTCTCCATTCATTTCCTGGTCCTTACCAAGCGGGCATCCCTAGTCGGTTGGTCCTAGTCGGCTCTATTTGCGCTAGTCGAAGAAGAGCTGCAAGCAGGTGTTTGGTGCATCCTTGGTTGGAGACGCGGGTCGGAGTCAAAAAGTGGTGTTTGGCCAGGCCCTCCAATCGAAGAGGCCATCTGGAGGTGGACCAGTGTTAGAAGCGAGCAATGTTCCTCCTTTGCGAGGCCTTCCGGTCAGAGAGGCGGACCGGAGTCGGAAGCGGGTGTTGTTCCTCCCCGACGAGGCCTTCCGGTCGAATATTGGATTGTCCTTCTAGCCCGTTGTTTAGGTGTTTGGGCTAGCCCATGAGTTGCACGTTGTTCGCAATGTTGTCTGCTGGGCTGAGCCTTTATTGGGAAGCTGGTCCATGAGGGACCCCAGATTTATGAACCCGACAAGATGAGAACATACTCTTCTCTTCGGTCATATGATTTGTACATCCACTGTCAAGAACCTAACTTGATCCACCGAAGGAGTATGCCTGTAAAATAAGTTTAGTTCCTTCTTTTAGATCCCCAATTAGCAATGGGGCCTTGAGTGTTAGCCTCTAGAATCTTAGGAAACCATAGAGATCTTTTCATATATATGTTGGGCTCATTTCCAACATACGTGGCAACAACTTTACCAAGGTTGTTGTGTCTCAACACATAGCTAGAGGACATGCTCTCTTGGGGTGCATGGGCCTTGGGTTTATAAGCATACTTGTTCCTCTTTGGTATGATTGGGTTCTCCTTGACCTACAGACGAGTGTTAGATGCTTTTGGAGCTTGTTGTCTTGGTTGAGATGGTGTCTTGGTTCTGTTGGTGCCACTATTTTGCTAGACCCCAGAACCTCCATGTTTTGACACAGAGCCTCCAAGGCACGGAGCCTCCGTGTTTCTAAGTGGTGCCTCCATGGTCTACACTGGCTACACCTCTCTAATTGTCTCCTTCTCAAACCTAATACAAGACACTCCATTCACCATCTTCCTTTCATCGGTATTGCCACCCTTCTTGTGACCGAGACCATCCTTGATAAATGGATGTCTTCCTTGAATGAATTTGGACTTCTTGCTTGCATCATCCATGCACCCACTAGCTATGATATTGTTGAGTCTTGCAATTTCCTTCTTCATAGCTTCCATATTAGCAAGGTTAGTAGCACACGCTTCTAAATCAATATTGTAGCATCTATCACAACCCTTGCTAGTAGATGCATTAGAGATCTCACTTGCCTTCGTAGGGTGTGAGGTTTTATCCCAAAGGATGCTAAATTGCTCTTCAAGTTCCTCATTTCTTGTCTTGAGGGCATTGTTCTTTTCTTGAAGAGTATTTAGGTCATCCTTTAGGGTAGCTATGACACTTTCCGCTTGGTCAACTTCCAAACATAAAGTTTCAACCTCACTTCTTTCTGATGCAAGAGTTTTCTTGCAAGTAACATAGAGTTTCTCTTGTTTGGCAAGAGTACCTTGAGTTCTCTCTAATTCATCTACCACCTTGGCTATAAAGTTCATAGATTTTTTATCCATTTTACTTACCAAGTTGTTTACTTCATCATCACTAGATTCATCATTAGAGACTATGTCGGATTCATCACTAGATGGAGGAGAGGGCTTAGGCTTGGATTTTGGTTTTACCTTTTCTCCTTTGTCCATGAGACAAAAGAGTGTAGATCTATCCCGTGGTTCAACTCACCACAAAGGCTTGTCTACGTCCACGTTGTTGAGGTTAGCCACAAAGGCTATGGAGTCTCTTTCAACTCTCTCCTCTTCTCCAACCTATCACCAAGACAATAGATTGGAGGGTTCCACTAAGTCACAAAGGGTAATACAAACTTCCTAATGCTTAGCCACAAAGGATTGAGAGCTCTCGGGTGACCGCCAACTGTCTAGGAGCTAAGCTCCAAGAGTAACGAACACACCAAGCGGCTAGGGCTTCACCAGGTGCACAAGAATGGAGGAGAAGGGTCTTCTTGAGCTTTCTCACACTCTCTAGAGCCAAATCCCTCAAGGAATCATAGAGATCTTGAGCAAGGGAGTTGGGAGGCACTAAGCTTGAGAGAGGGAGAGCTTCTGTTCGAAATGAACGATTTAGGGAATGAGATGACTGTTGGGAGCGAAGGGGCGAGTATAAATACCCCCACCATCACCCATAAAATGGTCGGGTCAGATAGACTCCGGAGCCTCCACGTCGGGACACGGAGGTTCCGCGTAGACCAGAGCAGACAAGAATTCAACTCGGCTACCTTTTTTGTGTAGCTGGAATTATTTGAGATGTTGATGGAGTTTTAAGCACTTGGTTCCACCTAGCACACCATTAGTATCCTCTTTGATAGTACGGCTTGCCCTATAACTCAATTTCAAAATATAAAATGAAGTAAACTAGCTCCTAAAGCTGTTGCATGCCATCCATTCAAGTTGGGGGGTCTCCTCCTTTGTTTTTTTGCGCCCATGATTCAAGATATGCTGTTAAACACTTGTCAAAGCCATTAGTCCTTTAATTATGTGGTCAACATCACCACAACCCACTTAGAGTTTGATTGCACTTACAAATATTAATATATTTACCTATATATTTATCAAACTTTAATTACTTTAACAAAGAATATATAGAATTGATTTTTTATAATACATATATGTATTTCTAATTAAGGAAAACATGCATGGGTGCATGTAAATACAGACACATGCGTATAGGATACAGAGACAACTGTCCTAGCCAATCTTCATGAAGAACCCTAAATAAGAAAAAAACTACATCGATGCCCCTGGATCCTTCGTGAACCATCCATGATCGACCACCCAACTATCAGCCACTACCGTCGAAGAAGAAGCCGAACACCACCATGAGCTGGAAAAGTCCCATCACACGCTAGCTTTGAAAGGGGTCGAAGTAGACACACATCATGGGAAACGGGATGAAGTCGTCGGCGATCACCCATCAATCAGGGCCATGCCCTAACTTATCCAGCTACAGGATCTGAGCACGCCATCGACGACCGCCGCCGCCGAGCGAGGATTGAGCTAGATCTGGCCGGCCAGCAACCACAACACCCATAGATAGCTCCGCATCCTTGCAAAAGAAGGCTAACAACAACATCACCTGATAAAGACGATGAAGCACCAGCCCTGAACTCCTATACAGAACTCCCCGACCTCGCCATAGGCACTAGAGAAGAACACCACCAGGACAAAGGAGATGTGGGGAGAAGTTATTCTCCAGTGTTGTCGACTCCTCCGTCTCGCCGACGCCGCCCGAAAAAGCACGCCGTAGAAGAACACCCCCCCGGTGAACCCTAGCTCTGCCATCAGTAGATGGCAAGCAAACCCTAGACCTAGGTAGACTCCCACCTGCTCTATATACATACGCACGGTGATTCCCGGCCCATTCCCCTCTCCGACGCCTCTCCGGCCACCAAAGAGGAAAGGGGCTGGCGAAATCATCGTTGAAAACACGCGTCGCCTCCTTTTCACCCTAGACAATTATAGCAAGGGGAAAAGGAAGAGGAGACCCCGCCCGGGTATAGAATTGATTTTTTGACTGAGGTATAAAAAACCGTTGATGAGTAACGTAGTAAAAAAATTCAAAGGTGCCCTTCGTACCACCATAAACGCAGGAGGTGGCAGGCAGGATAGACATAAGAGCATCTCCAAGAGCTCCTTAAACCTCATCCTAATCCTAAGTTTTTAGAAAGATCCATAAAAAATTCATCTCCAACAACTCCTAATACAACCTCCTAATATTTTAGAAGTTGGAAAAAATCCCCCTCATCCGCGTAACTTTACGCGCCGCAGCCTCGTGCGTATCCTTCGACTTGCTGGTTGTACGCCAAGGGCGGCATCCCATAGCCACCATAGGGCACGACGGCCATGCCAGCGTTGAACCCTGCGGGCTGCCCCTGCATGCCGCCCTGCCTGTACTGTGCCCACATCTACTGCTCCTGCACCAGCAGCTACTGCTTCCGCTCCATCTTCGCCATCTGCACGTACGACGGCGGCGGCACCACCAACGACGCCGCGAATGGGTCACCGCCCATAGTCTGCATTATGCCGTCGGGGGCCGAGAGCCTCAGCACCGGAGCCACCACGCCGTGCCCGGGCAGCAGCGCCACGCTACTCGCGCTCCCGGACATGGCTTGCGCGGCCACCTGCTGCGGCACAGCACCCTGGTCGTACATCCCGCCCAGTAGCAGCGTGTTCATCCCTCCCCCAGCGACGCCGCCTGCTTCGAGAGGTTGCTCGCCGTCTCCACCAGCGCCAGCTCCTAGTCCGCCTTCCCAGGCTCCGCCGCAAAGCGTCTGCCACGCCGAGGTCACCGCTGGCTCTATGGCGGCGTCCGAATCCGATGGGAACGTGACCTAGGTGCCGTTCGTGGCCGGTGGCACTGAGAAGAGCACGAGCGCCAGCTTGTTGCCCTGCTCGTCCGCGGTGGCAGCCGGTTCTCGCAGGTCCACCAAAATGCTCTGATCGGCCTCCTTCGCTGGCACCACCACCGGTCGGGCGCGCTCAGCGGCGCTGGAACGCGTTGGTGGCGACGAAGGGATGGAGGTGGAACAACGCGGCAGGGAGCAGCCGCAGGGCGAAGAGGAGACACGCTCGTCGTTGGTGTCGGGGTCCAGCGGAGACGCCGACGGCGTCGATGTCGACAAGCCGGCCGTGTCGAAGTCGGAGCACACGAGGGGCGCACCTGTAGTTTCCCGTGATGAAAAAGAAAAAAGCAGCAACATAATTTATGTGGGCCCTAAATTTGGTTTTTGTATATATCATTTATTAGAAACTCTTGATGATCATCTTCTTTTTTCATCCCAAATCTTTTTAGGAGTCACGTTTTTAAGGAGAAAAAAAAAGTAGGAAACTCATAAGACGATGAAACCGGATGTGCCCTGCCCTGCCACCAATGATCCCTTTCCTTCTCTCTCTCTCCTCACCGTGCCCGCTGCTGAGCAGAGCTGACTTTTGCTCCGCCTGCCTGCACTTGCCTTGCCCCCAGCCTCATATTTCTCCTTCTCCCCCCTCCGCCTTCCTGTAGCTGTAGCTGTAGCTGTAGCTTTCACCCTCCCATAGTCCCTCCACGGCACCGCGCCTCCCTCCCTCCCTCCCCCTAATCTCCTCCGCTCCCTCCCGAATTGGGCCAATAGCCTGCTTCCAGTTGCGGCGTCGGTCAGGGAAGAGGCCTCGCTCCCGTCCCGGCCCGCAGATCGGGGGAGGAGCTCCCTGCTCCCCCCTCGCCGGCTCGGCCGCTTCCCCGCCGCCGGTCTCTCTCCCGCGGAGGCGCCAGCGTCGCCGATGAGCTGCTTCGTCTGCTTCGGGTCGGCTGCGCAGGACGGGGAGGCCAGGAAGCCCCCCGCCGCGGTCGCCGGCAAGGACGCCCCGCCGGATCGCGCGGTGGCACGCGTCGGATCAGGTGCGGTACGGCGGCTGGAGCTGGACCTGGATCTCGGACCCGCCCCTCCCTCGCTTCGCTCTGCTCTTTCGGCTAGTCTAGGCTTGCTCCCTGTTGCTTGCTAGGCTACGCACGTGCGCGTACGGAGTACCACGAGCTCCGTGGGTAGAATCAGCTGCGATCGTTCCGGTGAACCACTAGTGACGGCTGTGGATCGGCGGAACCCTGCCTTGTGCTTCGTTTGTTGGTCGGGGAAACCACGGGAACCGGTGCTGGTGTTGTGGGCCTCTCATTTCCTTTGTGCCTCCTGCATTTAACTCTACCTCGAGCGTTACTGCGTTACCAGTGCGCGCCCGTGGAGAGTGTGAAACCGCGTTGTGCTGGCTGGATACAGACATACGGTGTCCGAAGTAGTAGGAGTATTTGTTTTCTGCGTGGGATATGGGTGCGACGAATCTCAGTACCTATTCTTCAATATTGGTGGCCTGGTACAAAGTCATGGATACGTTGCTGCAGCCCTTGGAATTTGTTAATAGTCGATAGGATTTAGGTATTCTGCTGTTTAGACTATTGGGATGTGCTTGGACTCTACACAAGAGTATTTTTCCCCCCACCTAGGCAGCTCCCTCCCTAGCTGTGTGTGTGCTGTGCAAATTCTATGGAGTGATTTGGTGGTTTCATATTGAGAAATGCTGGATGGGTTATGGTGGTGGCCTTCTGCAGTGTAGGTAAAAGATCAGGGATGGGGGTGTATTATATAATAGCTATATAGGTTGTATTTGCTCCGCCTTGACATTTGATCCTTGTGATCTTGATGTCAAGCTTAGCTATTGATTCATGAACTGAACTTTCTTTTCTTGGGCCGACGCCATAGCTTCTTACACAACATTTTTGCTGATGTGGGGGAGAGAAACATACTAGGATAAACACCTATTTTTATGAATCTATTTATACAACCAAATGTATCCTTCAAAGTGCAATGGACCATCTAGAATCATAGGGGATGTGTTTGGACCCTACACCAAAGTTTTTTTTCCCACCTAGACAGCTCTCAATGTGTGTGATGTGCAATTTGTCTGCAGTGATTTGGTGGTTTTATATTGTAAAATGTTGGATGGGTTATGGTGTCCTTCAGCACTGTACAAAAGAGATCAGTGATGGGGGTTTTATAGTCATAGGTGCTTGCCCATTACATCCTTGTGATGATGCCTCGATTGAACTTGCTTGGGCTGGCTGCGTAGCTTCTTACACGGTTTTATTGTTTTTTTTAAGTCATACACGGTTTTATTGTTGCTGCAGGGATGAGGAACATACTAGGATAAAAAACTGCTATTATGAGTCTATTTACAAGTAAATGTATCCTTAAAAGTTAAAAGTGAAATGCACCATCTAAAGTTGCAGGGGATATTATATTCGTATTTTGCCTTTGTTCCACGCAAGGTTATTACTTAAGCGCTGAAGCAGTTAGGGGTCACGATAGAGGCAAAGCATCGCCCTGTCACCTTATGCGCATGCCGCCGCCCACTCGATTGTGCCATCTCCCACTCGATGCTGCTCCTATCCCACTCAATTCTGCCTTCTCCTGCTCAATTCCGCTGCTGCTTGCTTGATTTCTTCCATCCTCACTTGCCAAACGCTCAATCTGGAATGGGACGGTGTTGGCGGTTGGTCTGAGGGCGCAGGACAGTGATGCAAGTGAAAGGAATTGGAGAGGTTGCGAGTGGCGGCAGCGCATCTGGAGAAGACAGAGACTCAGAGAGGGAAGCAAGAGTAAGGGTGGGGCAGGAGTGGAGGCGGAGGCGGAGGCGGAACAACAGCTCTGGAGAATGAGTGAGTGAGTGAGGGAGGGAGGGATGCCTCTGGATCGTGATGTATATGCAGGCGAGGGGCACATGGGCTGCTTGGTGGACTGAGCCAGCCCACTTCTTACCCCTTCCTTCCTTCCTTCTTTTCCTTTTCCTTTTTCCTATTCTTCCTCCTTCATGCTGATGTCTTGCATTTCCTTACCTTAGTATGGCCTCGCCTCGCCTCACGCCTCACTCACCAAAGTGGTATTGAGTCGCCATGGCTCGCTTTACCGCCTTGATAACCATGGTTCCACATTTCTATTGATATAGTTCTACTTTTCTGAGTTATGCACCCTTTTTAAATGTTGAATCCTTGAACGTAACTGCTACTGATCCATTGTATGTTTTCTTTCTTCTTGCTTAGATAAATCAAGATCACAGGGTGGACCAGACTCTAAGAAGGATCTAATCATCCATAGGGATGGGAATAGTCAAAATATTGCAGCACAGACTTTCACTTTTCGTGAACTTGCTGCAGCCACTAAGAACTTCAGGCAAGATTGCCTTTTAGGGGCGGGAGGTTTTGGTCGTGTATATAAAGGACGCTTGGAGAATGGGCAGGTAAGTCTCTCTGAAAGATGCATTGACATTTTGTCTGTAAAGCTAAACCCTCTAATTTGACTTCTGAGTTGAAACATTAAGTAAAATGTTGGTAGACAATGCTAACATAACGATTATACTTACGCCCTGGATTAGTCCTGGATACTAACAGAGTTTTACTTCCCAGGCTGTTGCTGTGAAGCAACTTGATCGTAATGGTCTCCAAGGAAATAGAGAATTTCTGGTTGAGGTTCTCATGCTCAGTCTCTTACATCACACTAACCTGGTCAGTCTAATTGGCTACTGTGCTGACGGTGACCAACGCCTTCTTGTTTATGAGTTTATGCCATTGGGGTCACTAGAAGATCATCTGCATGGTTTGTGTATCTCCTCTTTGTCATCTAGTCTTCCGAATATTCCATGAGTGCCTGTAGCAATGTAATGAAGCATAGTGGCATGCTTCATCTGACTGTTAAATCCATTTTATATATAGCATGACTATAACTGTGTGCTTAGGTTGATACTCCCTCTGTTCCAAATTATAAGTCGTTTTGACTTTTTTGGTTCATCCATTTTGCTATGTATCTAGACGTATTATTATATCTAGATGCATAGCAAAATGGATGTACCAAAAAAGTCAAAGCGACTTATAATTTGGAACGGAGGGAGTAGATCGTAATTCTTGGTTCAGCTTAAAATGATAAGCATATATGTTGTACTACTAATGGGCCTATCATATAAGGTAGGGGTGCTAAATTTTTATATCGTGTGCCTGGCCATGTAATTTTTTTTATACGCTATCTATAAATAAAAAACAACCAAAAGCAAACAAACTCGACTAGAGGGAGAAACGTCCCCCTGATTTTGTTCTTAAGAAGTTTGTGCTAGCCTTCGAACCTGAACTGGTGATGGGGGTTTCATCAACCCCCAGACTTCATAGGTCTAACCAGTGTAACTCAGGAGAAGTTGGCTTTTCATAGGCTAAAATGAATCTGTTGATGTTTGCCTGGGACTTTTGTGTGTATTTAGTGAGACCTTTGGATGAAGCTTGCTGTGAACATAAAAGTGTTTTTTTTAAACAAACGAACATAAAAGTGTTAAACCATATGTAGACAGTTCCTTCTGACTAGAGTTGGTATTCTTTTCTTTCTTTCCTTCCTTTTTTGCTCTTCCAATTCTTTGCAGTCAGCTCACGGTCTTGTAACTGAATAGTATTTATTTGTATAGATCTGCCACCAGATAAAGAACCTCTTGACTGGAACACACGGATGAAGATAGCTGCAGGTGCAGCTAAGGGCTTAGAGTACCTTCATGACAAGGCAAGCCCTCCAGTTATTTACCGAGATTTTAAGTCGTCAAACATTCTTCTTGGAGAAGGATTTCATCCGAAGCTATCAGACTTTGGCCTTGCAAAACTTGGTCCAGTTGGTGACAAGACCCATGTTTCAACACGTGTGATGGGTACATATGGCTACTGTGCTCCAGAATATGCAATGACTGGGCAGCTGACAGTTAAATCCGATGTGTATAGCTTCGGTGTCGTGTTCCTTGAACTTATCACAGGGCGTAAAGCAATTGACAACACCAAGATCCAAGGAGAGCAAAACCTAGTGGCATGGGTATGTTTCTATCTTATTTCATCGCATGTAGCTTTTTTTTATGTCAGTAAAACACCTATCTGTGCTTATAAATGAATGCCTTATAGTTCAACTCATCTGAAACTGCTATCTGATAGACTGATACTGCCACAGCCTTTAAAACAGAAACGTCTGTTTGTAGACAGTTTTATCTGGACGACTAATACACTTCATCTAATCTGCAGGCTCGTCCACTGTTCAAGGACCGCAGGAAATTCCCTAAAATGGCTGATCCAATGCTTCAGGGACGCTTCCCTATGAGGGGTCTATATCAGGCCTTGGCTGTTGCTGCCATGTGCTTGCAAGAGCAAGCTACTACACGCCCTCACATCGGGGATGTTGTCACTGCTCTCTCATATCTCGCTTCTCAGGCATATGACCCAAATGCCCCTGTTCAACACAGCCGGAGTAATTCATCTACCCCCAGGGCCAGAAACCCTGCTGGATGGAACGAAGACCAGCGCAGTGTGCGCTCGCCTAATAATCATCATTCTCCAGACCCGCGGCGGAGGGACGCGGCCAGGGCATCCAAGTATGGAGCAGAGGTTAGCAGGACTAGCTCTACCAGCGACTCTGGCCGGCGATCAGGCCTGGATGACATGGACCTGACCGGGTCGCAAGTGGGAAGCCCAGCTCAGACCGGAAGAAGAAGAGAAGCTCCAAGGGCCACTGACAGACAGCGCGCTGTGGCAGAGGCCAGGATTTGGGGGGAGAATTCAAGGGATCGAACAAATGGCCATGGTAGCTTCGACAGCACACATGAGTGAAGCCGGGGAGGTTCCATTCAAGGCATCATTCCAGACCCACCATGGGTTGAGTTCACTCATCAGCTCCAGTCGGATCCGATCTTGGGACATGGGCACATGGCGTCGGAGCCACCTGGTCCCGAGTGTCTGTGAATAAGGCTTTTCTTGCCCTCCTGTGGCGAATGCAATTCTCCTGGTGTCCATTCCTTGCGAAGGTGACCTGTGTCATGCTTTCGGGGAGCCTAAGGAGGAGCCTGTAGGATTCAGTCAGAGGTAGACAGGTCAGTGAAGAGGGTGGGGCGCGGAGTCACATTGGTGAGTTGTTTTTGTTTTGGTGGCTAAATGCTGAGCATGTTCAGCTGCATGTATCCTTTTTGTGTATGTGTATGTGTATGTGTATGTGTATGTGTATGTGTATGTGTATGTGTATGTGAGCCACTGTGTCAGGTTTGGCTACCTGTGAAGCTGCTGCTGGCCAGCTGCTTCTTCCTCCCCATTTGGGAGTTCAGAGCTGAAATGTAGGATAGGCGATGTTGCTGAGTACAGCAACTGTTTTATGTTAGAGTTGCCGCTTCCCAGAACAGTTGCATATATCTGTATGACCATGTTGTGATCCTTGCGCGGCGCCCCAATCCGTGCAGACGACTGCGCGTCGAGCCGCCCGGGGCGGCGGCTGGCCGGCCGGCGGCAGATTGGCATTGGTGGCCGCACGGTTTGCTGAAGCCGCCGGCATGGCACACCTGGGTGGGCAGGTGGCGCTGGTACGGCGGCGATTCAGCGCTGACCATACCAGATGGGCATCTGAACAATTGTGAATGAAGACGATGAAGAACAGAAGAGGCCAATATGATGATGATCACGGCAGCGGCAGGTAGCCATTTCGCCAAGATCCCAAATCACTAGCTGGTGCGCGGGAACAGGGCCCACACGCCAGGTTATGTTTGACTCGCCTACCCTCCTACCCTACCCACGCATCGCGGCGGCTTGTCGTGCGGGCCCCTCTTCCCCGGGTCGTGTAAAAGAGTAATGGGGAAGAAAATTACTACCCCTCCGTTCCACGGAAAAAATGCAATTACGAGGAACGTGTCAATCAAACATGCTCAACTTTATCAAGTTTGTAGTAAATAGTATTAGCATTTATATCTCGAAATAAGAAAATATATTCTATAATTAATGTAATGATACTTATTTTGTCTTATGAGTGTTAGTACAATTTATATAATTTTAGTTACAATTGAAACTGAGTTTATAGTAAATAGTATTAGCATTTATGTCTCAAAATAAGAAAATATATTCTATAATTAATGTAATGATACTTATTTTGTCTTATAAGTGTTAGTACAATTTATATAATTTTAGTTACAATTGAAACTGTTTGACGTCTCGATATACAATAATCGCATTCTTTTATATCAGCCTGTTCGGGAGGCCGTATCGTATCGTGAATTATTTACTGCTGGCTGATTTGGTGTAAGAAAAAAACACTATTCCTAACTGAAAATTTACGATCATTTACGAACAAGCGAACAGGCTGGTGGCAGCACATACACTGGGTCAGCAATGGGCCGTGTAGGTCCACCGCGGGGGTTGGTGAGCGCACCGCACACCAACGCGATTCGCGCAGCCCTGGCCGCGCCTCCAGTGCGACTATTTGGCCCCTTGGCCGGACGTATTGGCGCTGCTCTCCCAGATCAAAAGGCTCGTTTCGGCTCCGCACTCGGCACTCTCCCTCCACCGCGCTGCAGGGAAGACGGGATCCAGATCCAAGGTAACTCCTCCGTCTTCTCACCGCGGCCGCGCCCCCTCCCGTCCGGGACCGGTTTGCACCTCGTTTCATTCGTCAATCATCGGCAGGATGCCCTAACAGGGTAGCGCGGGCGAATCTGCTGTTACGTCACGTCCGGTTCTGCTCGGGAGGACTGGACTGCCTTTTTTGTTTGCTGGTAGTGGTAGCCATGGAAATCGGAGTCTTCGTTTCTGAAACTTGAATGGATATGCCGAGCCATGTCTCCGAATCTCCTAGGAATTGACGCCGTGGACGGGCTTTTGATGCAGGAGAAGATAGATTTGTTCTGTAGATTTGGCTACGGTTAAAATAGCCCTTTAGGTTGTTGGGGGAATTGAAAGTTGAAACACATGCTGTGGTTCACGGTTCACCTCACCTAGTAGGGGAACTGGGAAGTGGAGCTACCTTTGAAGCCTTTGAAATCTTTAAACATGCTGCACTTGTCTTTTGTGTCGGCCATCTTTGCCATTAGTCAGCTCTTAGCACTCGGTCACTGCCTTCATTTCTTAATCTTTTGTTCACAACAAACCGGTAGTGCTCATGATGAGGCTTCTTCCTCCTCCCGGTTCTTCACATGCACGGCCAGAGATCTTTAACGGGTTGTTTGGTTTCAAAAAATGCGATGATCCATCATCACCCTGTTCGTTAGCGACATGCCTTGTTTGAGGAATGGAATGGGTTGATCAGTCACCACCTCATTCCTCGCAGGAACATAAATTAGGACAGACACGAGAGACGGTGCCATCCCTTCAAAATTCGTGGTATCTAGCCCATGATGGACTAAATCTATCTAGTACGGGTCTGTCCCTGGTACCAGCGCATATCCTCTGTTACATTTGGGCTGAGGTCTGTGTGGCCTGCAGGGGCGGATCCAAAGGAGGGGCTGCCGGGCCTACAGCCCCCTAGTGAGCTTGATTTCTTCATTAGACCACGGTTACTTAGCCTCAAATTACCATTAATCTCTAGCTCTAGCCCTGAATCTTCATTATTTAGCCCCCCTTTGTCCCCATCCTGCATCCGCCACTGGTGGCCTGCATTCTAATTCATAGACCTGATGGTTTTGGCGCTTGTGTGTCCAGGTAGGAGATGGCTCTCACGAGAATTGGTCTCGCCGGCCTCGCGGTCATGGGACAGAACCTTGCCCTCAACATTGCGGAGAAAGGGTTCCCCATCTCGGTCTACAACAGGACGACCTCCAAGGTTGATGAGACCGTGCAGCGTGCCAAGGTGGAAGGAAATCTCCCCGTGTTTGGTTTCCATGACCCTGCATCCTTCGTCAGCTCCATCCAGAAGCCCCGTGTTGTCGTCATGCTCGTCAAGGCTGGGGCGCCGGTGGACCAGACCATTGCCACACTCGCGGCGCACCTTGAGCAGGGAGACTGTATTATTGATGGTGGCAATGAGTGGTATGAGAACACAGAGAGGAGGGAGAAGGCGATGGAGGAGCGTGGGCTCCTATATCTTGGCATGGGTGTATCCGGAGGAGAGGAGGGTGCCCGCAATGGCCCGTCCTTGATGCCCGGGGGCTCCTTCGAGGCATACAAGTACATTGAAGACATTCTTCTCAAGGTGGCTGCTCAGGTACCTGACAGCGGTCCGTGCGTCACATATATTGGCAAAGGTGGATCAGGCAACTTTGTCAAGATGGTTCACAATGGAATCGAATATGGTGACATGCAACTTATCGCTGAGGCATATGATGTTCTCAAGTCGGTCGGTAAGCTCACAAACAGTGAACTGCAGCAGGTGTTCTCTGAGTGGAACAAGGGTGAGCTCCTCAGTTTCTTGATTGAGATCACGGCCGACATCTTTGGTATCAAGGATGAGCAGGGTGAAGGCTACCTGGTAGACAAGGTCCTGGACAAGACTGGGATGAAGGGAACTGGGAAATGGACAGTCCAGCAGGCTGCTGAACTTTCTGTAGCTGCTCCTACAATTGAGGCATCCTTGGACTCCAGGTTCCTCAGCGGTCTGAAGGACGAGCGGGTGGAGGCTTCCAAAATCTTCCAGGGTGACTACTCCACTGGCCTGCCGGTGGACAAGGCACAGCTGATCGAAGATGTGAGGCAAGCTCTCTATGCCTCCAAGATCTGCAGTTACGCACAGGGCATGAACATCATCAAGGCCAAGAGCTCAGAGAAAGGATGGGGCCTCAACCTTGGTGAGCTAGCGAGGATCTGGAAGGGAGGGTGCATCATCCGTGCCATCTTCCTCGACCGCATCAAGAAGGCTTACGATAGGAACTCCAACCTTGCCAACCTCCTTGTTGACCCTGAGTTTGCCCAGGAGATAATGGACAGGCAAGCTGCCTGGCGCAGGGTTGTCTGCCTAGCCATCAACAATGGTGTTAGCACCCCAGGCATGTCTGCAAGTCTGGCCTACTTCGACTCATACCGCAGGGACAGGCTTCCTGCCAACCTGGTGCAGGCACAGAGGGACTACTTCGGGGCTCACACCTATGAGAGGGTTGACATGCCTGGTTCTTTCCACACCGAGTGGTTCAAGATCGCACGCAACTCCAAGATCTGAGTTGCTGCTCTGCTGACGGCACTTGCAACACGATAGAACATGATTTCGTGTTTACATATGCCGCCGTGTCGAGTAATCAATCATATACTGCTTGCAAGGGAGGAACTGTGGTTTAATTTTATTTTCCATGCGCAGTGCTTAATTTAGGTCAGGAAGTCCAAAGTTGCTCCCATTGTTTTCTTGTAAGAGCTAAGCAGTACCAGATGAAGAACATTATATTTGCCGGAAATTTGCTGTTTATCTTTGTAATAACATGAATAAAAGCATTTTGACATGCTTGTGTTTAGTTCTCTGTCTGTTGGCCAATCAATATATTTTCCTGTGCCTTGACAGAAATTAGCTCCTGTAGTATTTTTCTCGTCTCCGTTTGCTGCACTGAACTGTTGGCTAATTTTCCCAGTCCCTGGACATTCAAACTAGGCCTGATGGTCAACTTTGCAATAGCTCAGCATTAGTGTCATTTCACGAATGTTCACGCTCCCCGTTTATAAGAAAGACGAATGCTCCGAGTTGTATTGTTGCTCATGCCAAATTGGACGCACCGTTGATTTTTCAGATGCATTTGTCAAATGTCGGCATTTATATTTGAAAACTGAACAATACATTACGTAATCACAGCAAGCATCTCCAAATCGGCATGCTCGTTCCAACCCTCTCTTTGATGCATTAACAATTCAGCAGCCAGCATCACAATGGAGGTGAGAGGGAACATATGTGCAGCACTAGCTCTGAACATTACTGATTCGTGATGCTATTATACTATACAAATCATACACTGTTTCACTGGGCACTGAATCCTCTGTCATTCGACAAACCAGGCTGCTTCGACAATACGAGATTACCTTTGAGGTCCATCTGATACTGCAATCTGCTGTAGTCCATGACGATTCTGCAGGAGCTCCAGTCTTCTGCATGCAAGCTGACGCCAAGATAGTATATATGGTCTCGCACGCTGTTTCCAATTACTGACCTGAACACCGAAAAATGCAAAAACAAATATGGAAAGCACCCATAAGTTAAAAGTGGAGAGGGACAAAAGGAAATGCTAACAATGAATCTGCTGTGTTCTTTCATCTGAGAGAGATAGAGGACCTGCAGCATGTAGGGTCTTCACCAGAATCGTCGCAGATCTTTTCTGCAGAGTACACTAGGGTTCCTAATCCAACATTATGGACCCATACCTGAATAAATAAACAATAAAGTATATGAGTCTAGGGGAGCATACAAACAAGGAATGCCACATATCTGTAGAAGTAGCAAAGTACAATACCTCTCTTGGGAAGTGATGGTAGGTCTTCTGTGGGAAGAATGCGAAGTACGGTGGCAGGTGAGGCACGATATCGTGGGCATGAGTAACTCGAATTGCTTGAGGCAAGCATGTCTTGAAATAAGAAGCAAATGCAGCATTGCCAATGCGGGGCTGCCCAAACGTCATCAATTTTACGCCATCCAAACCGTAGTTCACCTAAAAGAACATAGACATTTATTTTTGGGTGTAGAAGCTAAACAAGAAGGAAGAAAATTATGGAGAAATATTCTCTTCTTTTTCGGAAACATGGCACTCCCAACATTTTATTTAAAGCTATATTTATGGTAAAATCCTAACTGCTCAGACATGTGGAAGATTATCCGAAACTCAAGACAAGCTTTAGATTGCTAAATGAAAGATGAAGCATTATCCCTACAACAGGCTAACTCGACGCCTGCAAATATTGCCACCGAGCATAAATTTCTGAAGAATGAAGAGAAGCTTAAATAGCATATGCTTCGGGCAAGGTTCAGTACTCACAACAAGATCGAGCGCACAAAATGAAGCCATAGCTCCACCCATTGAATGCCCCGTGATCATGATTGGAATATCTCCGTAAGCTTCCCTAGTCTTTTGAATACCACTGACTACTCCATCACGTAGTGTCGTGTTGTGGTAAGCAGCATAAAACCCTCGGTGCACCTATAACCAGGCAGAACAATAGTATGAATTGGGTTTGCCACAAGTGCTGTTTAAATATAATCGTTAAGCTATACTCACCATTGCTTCAGGCATGCCAGGGTAGTCAAGATCAAGTTGTTTCCATAACAAGTCCTCTATCCAATTCTGGATGCTGAGAAATTGGACAATCAATATAGTTGGGGTAACAGAGTACATTTTATACATTGCACACAGATACGACAAGTTGTTAACTAAAGGTCAAAGTACTTCTAAAAGATAAATGTATACGAATGAACCATAGTAGTACATAATGGGTTGATTAGTGCAGATTTGAAGTAGCGGAGTTCTGAGTTGAGATGAGAATAGCATGTTTAAGAACTAAGCAAAACAGGATATGTGCTTAGTACCTGTTCTCTTGAGTTCCTCTAAAAACAACGACGACGGCGTTTATATCGCTGGCAAAACCAACATATGCCTGCTTATATTCATTAAAACACAATGAGTATACTACATGGCAGGGAGATAATGGTACGAATAAAGCAAGTAGAGAAGAACCTGCAAGCAGTTCTCAACATCTACAATGATCTCTATCATCTCGAACCCCTAGGCCATCCAATAAAATTCCATAATCTATCTCCAACATTGCATGGGGTGGGATAACAAAACTCAGAATGCACATGAGTGGTAGTGAAGGTTTACCTTGATCAAGTCACCGCATCTGGCACATGTCCAAGTAAACAATTCTGTCAAATCAGCAGTATAGATCTGCAAAATATCGTAATGTTTAACTCCAAAACACAATAAAGAAAAGGCACAAACCTAAATAACTGTGGCATATTTCCATATGAATTTTGAGGAAACAGTTTAAGAAGTTGAATATTGAGGAAGAAGTAGGGGGGGGGGGGGGGGGGGAAGGTAAATGAACTTACTGCAGCAGCATACTCCACAAGTATCTGGGCAAGAGTCGAGT
Organism: Miscanthus floridulus; assembly: GCF_019320115.1. NCBI lineage: Eukaryota > Viridiplantae > Streptophyta > Magnoliopsida > Poales > Poaceae > Miscanthus > Miscanthus floridulus. Next base: position 145,358,792 of record NC_089584.1, read on the forward strand.
TGTATATGGTAGTGGAAGGGTTCTGTTTGATCGTAAGTTCTATTTGACAAAAGCAAAGCGTTACAACAAAGTTTCATTGCGAAATTACTGTGGAGTAATATGGAACACGATGAATACTTGGAGACAAACCAACTAGCAGAAAGAAAAGTATGTAACATGGAAAAATAAAGGAAAAAGTATAACTGCATAGAAAATTTTATTTAAGTGGGCATATGTTGACGTCTTTGAATCAAATCTGTACGCAACTGTTGCTTGTTAGAGTGAAACTGACTCTGAGTAGGCTACAAAACCATACCGACAAGACACGGCTCCAACGTTGTCTTTCAACCTTGAAGAATCGAAATGCAAGGACAATGCAGATTTTATACTACTAAAAGAAAACCTGACGAATCGAAATGCAAGGACAAGGCAAATTTTATACTACTAAGAGAAAACCTGAAGAATCGAAATGCAAGGACAAGGCAAATTTTATTATACTACGAAAATGTAGCTGCCTAAAAGCATTGGCAGAACATGTGTCTGCATAGCAGCAGGATCGTTTGCTGCTAATTTATTTAAGCAACCTTTGAAATCTAAACGCCTTCCCAGTTCGTTTAGAGAATCCTGAGAAACAGACGCACTAAAAGCATCTCATATGTTCTTTGCACATGGTTCCTTTTTTTTTACAGCTCCCACTCATAGCAAGTATACCCAAATTAAGTAAAACAAGCACCTCTAAATACAGACGACGAACATCGCGATAGAACATTGCGGAACCAATAAAGAGAGAAAAGGAGTAATTGCTCTCACCTCTGCCGGAGCAAACAGCAAGGAAGCACAGCAGAAGCGCGGCCGTGAGCAACCCGCGGCGCCCCATCCCCTGAAATGCTGAAGCCACAACAGAGGACAGGACAGGAAAGCCAAGCGCTCAGCCGAAAATCACGACGAGTTCCACACGAGGGGCAGCTGAAATTTGGGCGGAGATTAGGCGAACCACACCGGGGTCACCCTTCCGGAGAGGCCCGAATCGGCGGTGCCCAGCCGCGCCGCCCAGGCCGAAATTCCGCCGCTCGCGATCGCGGGGCGCGAGAGATCGGTGGATTCGGTGAATCCAAACTTGCGCGGAATCTTATTCTGACACAAGCAAGCGAGAGCAAGCAATCGGAGCCGGTCTGAGGCTCGGGAACAGTCGGGAAAGGAGGACGAGCGAAATCAATACTAGTATGGTGCTACGATATGATTATACATATAAGAAATAGAAAATAAATTAGGACTGATGATAAATTAAGGGAGCGAAGCGAGAGCACGAAACCGAGATCGGTGGTGGTGTTTTTATACAGGGAGGAAGAACAGTCGAACACTGGTGGGTTGGTACGACGAGGATGCCCCGCTGAAGCTTATCGGGATTTCGATCGGAGACTGGTGGGTTGGTACGAGTAGTAGATCTTGCTATTCACCATCGATCAGTCTGTCTCCTGCACAGCACTGCGCTATCACCAGGCCAACAACTCTGACGCGAGTGCCAGCGTTCTTAAGGTATATTCTTATGTTCTCAAACTTTTAAATGAATGTCATTTGGATACTAGAATTCTATAAATACTCCCTCCCATTTCCCATCCAAATTATAAAAAGTTTTGATTTTCTTAGATACAAGATTCTGCTATGCACTTACATACGAGATTTTGATTTTCTTAAAGATCTAAAGTTTAGAGAGATGGATCTAGCTCTTAGATATAAACTATTTCTACTATCTAGAAAATTCATAATGTCCTGTTATAATTTGAAACGAAGGGAATAATATTTTTAGGCTACTAAATTATCTTAAGATGTTAAGGGTCTGTTTGGCTGGTATTAAAGCCGACTGATAAATCGATTAAAATTATTTTATTATGAGAAAAAAAATACTATAAATTCTAGCTGATAAGTTCAAACGATCATGCCTATTAGTGCCTTGATACGAATGATGCGCCTTGTTTCTACCATGGCAGCCATCCGGCTAGGAGCATAGCTTCAACGTTCCGTGCCTTCGCGACCGAGTATTCAAGGACATCGTGTCCTTTGATGTGGTGGAAGATAATAAGGAGCATGGAGATGGACTGCCCAAGACTATGTGAACAGGGCCTATACCCCCATCTGTGTGATGGGACTTTTTTAGGTTTAGATGACACTACGTGACACCTTCGATGACTTAAAATAATAATTTTAACCTAGATGACATCATATAATATATGGACATAAAAAGCACTCTCTTTATTCTAATTTATAAGACGTTTTGACTTTTCTAAATATATTGCTTTTGCTATGTATCTAGACATAATGTATATTTAAATGCATAGCAAAAATAATATATCTATAAAAGACAAAACGTCTTATAATTTGGAACGGAGAGGGTATATTTTAAGAGTTTAAATAACCGAATAACATCACATAACAAGTTGAGTGACCGCCTTTGCATTTTACAACCGCACAATTGTTTGCAAGAGCTAGCAAAGCAGAGGACATCGATTAATTGTAGATTACCTTTGGAATGTCTAGCTAAAAAAATGATAGATCAGTCATTTGGTAATTGGTATTATAAATCTTAACAAAATTTTATATAAATTCGACCAAATCGAAAGGACTTTAATTTATCGCTATACTATAATTGCATCATTTCTAGGTGCGAGAGAGCAAGAATATAATAGCAACATGTCAAGCAGGGGCGGAGCTCAGTGGAGCCTGCAACAAAGTTACCAAGGACAGACAGCAGCATGTAGAGGGTGGTAGCAAAGAGCTAGAGACGTACTAGGCTGGGATCATAAAGTTTTGGGGTATCATACGGAGATGTTGCATAGGGTGTTCGGATACTAATAAAAAATAAATTACAGAATCCGTCAGTAATCCACGAGATGAATTTATTAAGCCTAATTAATCCATTATTAACATATGTGTTAATGTAGCACCACATTGTCAAATCATGGACTAATTAGGCTTAAAAGATTCGTCTCGTAAATTAGTCGCAAACTGTACAATTAGTTATTTTTTAGTCTATATTTAATACTACATGCATGTGTCTAAACATTCGATGAGATATGGAGTAAACTTTAGGAAGATAAACTAAACAAGGCCTCAGTTCTCATATGTAGCAGTCATGGCAGCTTACTCCTTGCCACACCTATAATATTAGGTGGAGACCTACGTACACGGGTGCTGGAAGTACTCGTAGTTCTTAGTCAGTGTTTATGCTCCATAAATTCACATGTCATGGTGCTTATCATAGAAATTGGGATAATGTTTAGCACTGAATTAAATTAGCCCCCTCCTGATGTTGAGTCACGCTCCGCCACTGATGTCGAGAGCCACTGAGCAAGCGTGCGACGATGGGAACGTTGAGGCATGCATGACATGAAGTCATGAACGAAAGAGGTGAGCGTTAACGATCAGCGGGTTGCCTGCCTCACCAAACAGATAGATTATTCCGTTTTAATTTCCCTCCTTTCTGAAAACCATTCCGTTTTAATTCTCTGCTTGGAGCATGCAATGCAATGCAGTGTAACGCATCCGTGCACGTCTATCATTTTGTTGGGGGTGGTTATTCATCTGCATGAGCTCGACGTAACTGTAACTTGCTCACGTGGCAACCCACCAGAAAGTTCACAACCGATAGAGCTACCAGATTCGTTGTTTTTCCTTTCCTAACGTTCTGAAAACGAGGCCTCAGCTTTGATTTGATCTGTCTTCAGGTTCAGCCGTTCGGGGTACCTTAGCTTTTTAATTTGTCACTGCATGTTGGCACAGACTAGACCAAGCACGCTACTTGTTATCCCATCCATTCCGCGACCGCCCGCGTCCACTCGCTGGCTCCGCTCGTCCGCTCCCCCCGTTCCTCCTGCACTCACTCACTGCCACGTTGCGCGCCGTTTTCCGAGCCACCCTCGGGACAGACGCCGTGCCCACACGCCAGGTCGCTGCCGCCCCTCCCTTCGTCCCTCTGCAACCTCCATGCGACCCTACCGGAGACGAGGACGACGACGGCGGCTCTGACGAGGTAGATCGGTCCTGCTCCGGATCTAAACCCTTCTTCTCCTCCTCCTCTGGATCTAAGCGCTCCACCGCCTCTTCCTCTAGATCTGAGTCATCCTCCTCCTCGTCCTCCTCTAGATCTGAGGGCACGGCGGTGTCTAGGGTTTCGGAGAGCTCTAGGGTTCTATTCTCTCCTCCCTCCGGCAAGTTCGAAGGAGATGGGTCAGGGACCGTTTTGTACGTTTTTTTTTGTTGTTTCTCCCACGTTGTAATGGATTTTTTTAGGATGTTGCAATAGATGATTTTCGAATGTTGCAATGGAATTTTTTGGTCGTTGCAACAAATGTTTTTGCGATGTCGTAGTACTACTGCTTGAGATGTTGCAATACATATTTTTTTCATGTTGCATTACATGTTTTTTGATGTTGCAGTACGTATTTTTTGATGTCGCCGTACATATTTTTTGTTGTTGTTGCAGTATATATTTTTCGATGTTGCAGTGCATGTTTTTTAATGTTGTACTACATATTTTTGTGATGTTACAGTATTTATATCCCGATGAAAATACATAAATTTTCCATATGTTTGCAATGTTGCACTTGAAGTGTTTCATGTTCTTTTGGGACAGGGGCATGGTGGGGGCACGGGGTGCATTGGAGAACTGGGGACAGGGGCGTGGTGGGGAGTGGAGGACAAGACGGTTTCTGTTATGTGGGGGGCGGGCGGGTTCCGTTCTATTCCGCGTGGGGGGCGGGCGAGCTTTAGGAAGGGACCGGTGTCCGAATCACTCGCGCGCCCAACGTCGGGGCGTTAGAATCGTCGTTTTTTATTTGTAAATACTCCTCTTTCAGTGTAAACATGCATGCTTCCCGAATCTGGACAGAGAGACAGAGTCTGTTAAGACAAGCGCAGCTACACGCACGTACCGTAAGTCAATTGTATTGCTTGAGCAATTGGATCGTTACACTTATTTCCATACGAAATAAGCTTAACGATCCAATTGCTCCAAACGGTGCCGTGTTACTATCAGTGCCGTCTTTGAGTTCCACGCAGAGGATGAGAATGAGAAAATACTAGTAATGGCGAGGCCTCGAAACCGTTGGACACACGAAACGGTGCCGTGTTACTATCAGTGCAGTGGTCTTTTGACATGGTCCGACGACCGAGCGCATCCGCATGCAGTTACAACTTTTAACTGAGTTTTGACATCACAGCAGTCCCAGGTGCTGTTACGCTACGTCGCTACCGACGTGGGAGGCGGATCCACAGGGGGGGGGGGGGGGGGCTCCAGCCCTCCTAATTTCTTGATTTCAAGTATAATTACTGTAGCAAAAGCTTGATTTCACCATTAAATCTTCGTGTAAATTAACATCTCCATTGTTTTAGCCCCCCTTATCCCGCATCGTGCATCCGCCACTTTGGTTTTTTTTACCTTCTGTTTCTTCTTTATCACGTATATAGAAAAACGGTATGTTAATTCGTCGCTAAAAATAAAACACTGACATGAGCATTGAAATTCATTTTTTTAGGAGAAAGGGCATGGAAATTCATGTCACGTGGACATAGGTTCTTGGTGGGGATGGCTGGAACTAGAAGAGCAGCCCGAGGGAAAGGTGGTAGGGCTCCAAAGATCTGGTCCCAAATTTGCTACTGACCAGAGAGCACATCAGCCTTTCACAGACAGTGGCCTCGTTCGCTAGTCTGAAACTTGACTAAAACTGACTGGTTGCGTGAGAGAGAAACACTGTAGTGGTTGGTTGATAAACAGTACACCTGTGAGGAGGAGCAGCCGGCTAGTCTGATTTTTCCAGACCAGCGAACGTAGCCAGTGGGTACGGCGGAGAACAAGGCACGAGTGCGGATGTGGATGCGAAAGGGGACCTGTCCGGAGCACGCGGTCGAGCGTGTTTTTGCGAAAGGGTATTTTTGTCTTTCGGTGGTTTTAACCGCCATTAATTAGGTTAGAACAGCTAATAGAATTATTCAGTTTCCATTAGCTGAGAGACCTTTTAGTTGCTAATGGAATGAACTGTTTAGATCCAGCACAACTAAAATTAGCCAGCTAAAATTTAGCCGGTGAATCCTAACATGGTCTAATTACAATGATATGCTAATTCGTCGCTAAAAACAAAAACACTGATACAGGCATGTTCATCTTTTTAGCAGAATGGGCATGGAAATTCATGTCACGTGGACATAGGTTCTTGGTGGGCTGGACCGTTGGACCTAGAAGAGCAGCTCGAGGGAAAAGTGGTCGGGCTCCAAAGATCTGGCCCCAAATTTGCTTACAGGCCAGAGAAGCCCATCAGTCTTACACAGGCAGGCAGTGGGAAACGACCCAGTGTGTCCAGTGTGGTGGGCCACACCAGAACAGCCATCGCACGCACCAACACATCGGCCCATGGGAGACATGATTCGCTGGCTGAAAATGACATCTGAAAATCCGAATTATCGGATGGTTTTGCTTAGACATAGCATGAGCTGATAGGACTTGACATAAACTCTGTCAAGACATGAATAGGACCTGCTCCTTCGGTACTCTTTTATGATTAAAAAAAAAAGCGTGCGCACATAGAATTCTTTCTCTATTCTTAGAAGCACATCGAAAACATTAAAAGCACATCTAAAAAATACGAGCCAATTTAATTCCAGATAAACAAGTTCTACTATAAATGACAATCGGCCTGTTTGTTGGTTGATTTCTAGGCTGATAAGCCCGGCTGATGCTGGTTTATTGTGAGAGAAAAACACTATTGATTAACTGATAAGCCCTGACTGAAACTAACAAGCGAACATGTTGAATGTCGTTTGCTTCTGCTAAAGGTGTACGCTATAAGCTACTCACACAATGAAATCCAGAGGGCATTGCAATCATAACCATAGCTCAAACCTTTAGCAGAACCGAACATCCCCAGCCTATCTAGCTGACCTCACTTCACACAAATCAACATTTTTCATCTCGTTAGCAACAAATGCTTTGGAGATGCAATAGAATAAATTAGTGTGACTCGGTTTAAGTTGACCTCTTCTATTGGTGGACTTGACTCTCATTCTCAGTAGTCAACATTTTTGTTTTTTTATATATATATAGAAAAATCTCTAAATGAATCGGATTATTACTCGTCATGCGACACTTTCCTGAAACTTCCTAAAATAGGTCGTGACTAATATTCTACTAGGAGTATATTTTATATATATGAAACATCATATTCTAGGAGTATATTTTATATGAAACATCATAAAATGGACTTGCAAATAAAAACCACGACCAATATTATTCCACGTAAGCACCGTAATGAATAGTACTAATGAATCGCGATTATTAATTGCAATATGATTTTTTGCACAAAACTCCCTGGAAAAGTGTAACAGTTTGCGAAATAGTCCTTCCGCGCACTCTTCCCCATGGCTGATGCTCCCTTCTCGTCCGGCGACGGCGACGGCAGCTGCCGTCGCGGCGAGTGGGCTCCCATTCCTCCTCCTGCTCTCCCTCCCTTTCCCAGCCGGGTTCCGCGTCGCTGCGCCCCCGTTCCTACAAGTCTCTCATCATGGATATCATCATATCCAGGTGGCTAACCCGCCACGGCGCTACCACCTCAGAGAAAGGGGGGTAAACAAGCAGGAAGAAAGTGTTCGTGTGGATTGCTGCGGATTGGAGGATCACAAGGTGGAGGGATATGGGGATTAGATCGGAGTGCGAGTTCGTGGACCATTGTTTCCCCAGGTGATGCTACGTTTGACTGCTTTGGACTACTTTATTTCATTATTTGTCCCCGCCTCAATGCTCGAACTATGATTTTTCTGCTCCAATATTTTTCTCTCCTATATATAGAAATAGATCTGTGTTCATCACGACACATAAGTCATTGTTGACTCTTGCATCATCGGATCATGCTAGTATAAGTTTTTGTTTCCTTCCTTTTGACACTAAAGTAGCACAGATTGAGCCTCAAAAAAAGATGTAGCAAAGACTGATCATGCAATTCATGAACCGGGACGAACTACACGCACTTGGCCCTTCAAAACTTTACACAAAATCCTAGGACTTCAGACTTCAGTTACATGGCCTCGAAAAGTTTTCTGAAGATGCGATGGAATTCGGTGCCTTAAATTCTCTTTCCAGATTTGACAGAAAACTGGGCACAAATAAATCTTGCAGGAGGCGACTCAAATACCACAAATCAACAAATTTCAGTAGTCAATTTATAATAACTTTCGGATCAGGTTACAGATCAACCTTTTGCAGTAGGCACATTGATAATAATAGAACGCTTTACAACTCAGCATAATTTATTTCATAATTTGAACTTAGCTAAACTCAACATATGATGCCTAGCTCGGTGCTCATCTCCTATTCACCCCAGCACACCTCAGAAGATGATCCTCCCTACCTTGAAGCTTGAAGGCGTCGCCCCATCCTAGTAGCAAGGGTAGTAGGCGACGCAGCGCCTGCGCCGTGGAGGTGTGCACAGCATCAGCAGCAGCAAGGCGAGGACGATGGTGACGAGCAGGCCCAGAAGGTTGAACTCCGGCTCATCATCTTCCTGGCTGCAACACAGCTTGCCCATGTTAGCTGTTAGAAAGGGCGGAGCGATGAGTTTTTGGTAGGATGGGGATGAAGGAGGCGAGGGGGGCAATTAAAGGCGTCTTGGCTGTGGAATTTCTTTATGCCGATGACTCTGGATGGAAGGTCTTTCTATTCTATGGTACGTCTGATAGGAGTCTTCTTTGCTTTCGGGCTTTGTTTTGTGGCTGTGTGGGGCTAGTTGTTGAGGCATCACTATCCGCCCATTTTGTAGTTTATTTTTCTTCTTGGTCCTTTTGGTTGAAGATGAGACAACTCACTCAAACAATCAATTCCACACCAACTAGTACCACTGCCACCCAATCAGGATATAGTTTGTTACAGGCACATAAGTAGGAATGTTATATGATTTAACAGGCATCAGCTTCCTGATTTACCTTTCATTATATCCTGGTCAAATTTAGGGGGTGTTTGGTTCTCTAGTCGTTTCTAAAATTCATGTCACATCGAATATTTAGATATTAATAAAGAGCATTAAATTAGATTAATTACAAAACCAATTATATAGATGGAGACTAATTTTCGAGACGAATTTTTTAAGCCTAATTAATCTATTATTAACACATGTTTACTGTAACACCACGTTGTCAAATCATGGACTAATTAGGTTTAAAAGATTCGTCTCGCAAATTAGTCGCAAGTTGTGCAATTAGTTTCGTAAGTAGTCTATATTTAATACTTCATACATATGTCCAAACATTCGATGTGATAGGAATTTTAGGAGATCCTGTAAGAACCAAACAGCCCCTTATATTCTTCTGACCTGTACTATCATTATCAAGTGTTAATTTCATTATATTGACACCGTAATCCACATTGGTTGCATGTGCTGATGCTGGTGGAAGGCCATGTTGTCTTCAATAATTTGCTGTTTTTTTTTCCAGTGCTGCTATGTGTCGCGCATGGTTTTTCCCCCTCAAATTTTACTTCACTCGTAGGACACTGTCAGATCTATCGATAGCATATCTATTGTGGGCCGTCAAAGTCAACTTGAATTCTGGTAAGCACATCATTTGTACTTTAATTAAAAGACACCTGTCCAGTTGTTTTCACTGTATAACTACAATTAAGTACCCTTCCTCATGTTGATAATGATTTTAAAAAATGTCTACCCAACTCTTGATGCATCATTTTGCTATTAGCATTTGCACATAATTTTTTTGAATAAAGACAAGACAACCTGTCTAGAAAAGGACATGCTGACTTAGTTTGTTGTTCTATATGTCCTTGATTTTGAATAATGCAACAAACTCATCAACAACTACCTACCAACTACATTGAAAGTTTCAAACCACATGGTCAGTATAGATTTGCCTAAAATGGTATTTTTAGACAAATACCTTAATGCTGTATTACACAGAATGACAGTCACTCTATCAATTCTGTAAGTATGCAGCAGTAAGAAGCACATATAGAACACACATGCATGCACAACCTCTTTGACTAAAAGGAACAGAGCATGTTGAACATTCAATGACGCATACATGTTATCTGGTATGGTACATCATTTTCAGTTCAAAGAGAAATATGCACTTAGAGCAGCAGCCTTTTCATCATTGTTCTCCTTCTCCTGGGCTCAAAAAGACCACGCACTTAGAGCAGCATCCTTTTCATTATCGCTCTTCTTCTCTGGGATATCCGAGTCCAATGTCTTTTCCTCGGTGGTTCTGGCCTCCTTTAAATCAATGGGTTCTTTCCCATCTGATTCCCCTGCACATGGGACAAATGGTTTTTATGCTAGTACTTAGTTCGGTACATGATGGTAACTCTAGAGCAGAATTATATAATTGCTTGCATGTAGGGAGTGATGGTGTCAGCAACAAAACGATTGTAAATTAAGGATAGCAGCAGAAGACTTATTACTTTGGCCCTGATCAATTATCATGAGTTCATGCCAAAATAGAAGAAATGTGCGGTCAATATATAGAATGACACAGTTAACAATAAGAAAATTCAACTTACCGTCCTCGTCTCTCAAAGGTGTAATGGATTTCCCATCCTCTGGCTCTTTGGAGACACTCTCCTCTTCCTGCTCAACCTTGTTCTCCCCTACTGTGTCCACCTTCTCCTCCTTCTCCTCCTCCCCTTTCAATTCCTCGACAACTTTGGTTAGCACCCTGCTCAACAGCAGTAGCATCTGGCAGGTCTGCCTCATTGTTTACCTCATCATCTTCGGAAAGTTCAGAGTGCCCTGCCGCCTCCTCTTCAGCTTCTGTTGCACCATCAGCTTCGGTCATGGCCTCCTCATCCTCAAAAACAGTAGACTCTGCCAGCTCCGCCTCTTTTTCCACCTCCTCATTGTCCTCAGAAGGCTCAGGTTTCTCTTCTACCTCCTCCTTCTCTTGGGCTGCCGGTAAGCTGACAATTTCGTTGTCCTTGGTCATCGGGGAAGCTGCAGAGGCAACACTATCGTCGTCCTTGGTCGCAGGGGTAGCCACAAAGTGAATACTGTGACCATCCTTGGTCACAGGGGCTAATGGTTTTGCGAAGGCGACCACTGCCATCATCCTCAGTCACCATGGCAACCATGTCTTGGTCCTTAGTTGCTGGGGCAGATGCAGAGGTAACACTCTCATCATCCTTGGTCACAGGGGAAACTGGTACTGCAAATGTGACACTTCCATCATCCTCGGCCAACATGGCAACCATGTTGCTAGTCGTGGGGGCAGTTGCGAAGGTACCACTTTCATCGTCCTTGGTCTCGGCGTCATCTGGTACTGCGAAGGTGACACTGCCATCCTCCTCTGTCACCATGGCAACCGGGGACGTGACACTGCCATCCTCCTTGGGATCCTCAACGTTGTCGTTCTTGGTCGATGCAGCGTCATCATTCTCCTCGATTGCCATGTCTATATTTTCACCCCCATTTTCCTTCTCGACGGCTACCTTAGTCGATATTTTGAGCACAGCATCCTTCTTGATATCTTCTTCTTTCTCCTCGGTGATGACACTCACATCCTCAATTGATAACATGTCAGCCTTCTGATCGACAACCACTACTTTGTCCTTGACGACCTCATCTTTCTTCTCCTTGGCAGCCTTATCGGTCAATGCTTCTTTGCCCTTTTCACCGGTGACCACTTCTCTAGCATCCGTGACGACTGCTTCATCCTTCTTGATCTCGACCTGTTTCTCCTCCCCGATGGCATTCGCCTTCGAGATCGCGTTGCCCTCCTTCTCAGTGACGGCTTCTTTGTTGTCCTTCACGACCTGTTCGGCCTTGTTGTTGATCCCTTCCTCTTTCTTCTCCCTAATGGCTTTCTCTTTCAATCTGGCTGCCTTGTCCTTCATCTCAGCGATCACCTCGCCATTGGCCTTCGCAGCGGCGGTGGAGGCATTGTCGGATGGCTGAAGCACACGGGACGATGGCTGGCTGGCGTCGACGACGCTGGATTTCCTCTTGAATCGGTTGCATCTGCTGCTGCCGGAGTTGCCAGTGGCCACCGCTTCTTTGGAGCCACCGCAGCCCATGGTGGCTCAAAGGAGGAGAGGAGAGAGAGCGTCGGAGATGCAAAATGCAACGAGAGGACGAGGAACCAATATGGGGGATCTGGGATTTGAGGCAAGGAGTGTTAATTTGATCTCCACCAATTGGCCGGGTCCTTGGATCAGCGTCCTGATCGGGGGCGCCCAACCGCTCCATGGCTGGTGGGCCTCCGTCGCACAACACTATAAAAGGGAGGTGGGGGCCGGAGCTCTATCTACGAGGTTGACCTGAGCCGTCGTAACCCACCCACAGAGAAACGCTAACCGATCAAGAGACGGTGCTGCCAGCGATGGGAAGCCGCCACCGACCTCACCGTCGCCTCTGCAGTGCCATCACCGCGCCTACGCTGCTACGACAACAGGGGCTACGTCGTTGCGGCACCACGGCCACAACTGCCCTAGGGCGAGGTACATTAACAGTTTCCCATTTAAGAGCAGTTTATCCCCTAATCTACGTTTTAGAGGTACTGTGATCCTATCAATGGTACCAGAGCCAGGTTTTTCTAGTGAGTAGATCTAGATTGGGGTAGTAGCAGTTTAGAACAGATGAGAGAGATCAAATTCGGATCGAAGCAGAGGGTTCCTAACCCTAACCCTAGAAGGGGAAGAACAACAGAAGAAAGAGAGTCCGATTTGGATCGACCCAGACCGAACCCTAACCCTAGAAAGCCAAGGACGGAAAGGGGGGGACCTACCAGGGCTTCTCCACCGCCGTCGTACCGCCGCTACGCGGAAAGAAAGTTCCGACGTCGCATGGGTAGTCCAGCCGCCGCTCACCGACGAGACGTCTACGTGCGGGCTCGAAAGGCGGGGAAGATGAACAGTGGGTCCGGCCAAACCCGAACCCTAAAACCCTAACCCTAACCCTAACCGGCAAGAGGACGGCGTGAAGAGAGGGACCTACCTGGACCTCGCCGCTGTCACCACCGCCACCGCGCGGGTTGTTCACCGAGATCTCGCCGGTCCGCCGCGCGGTCTCTGACTTGCGGGCTCGGGGCTCAGGGCGTCGCCACAAGGCCGCTCGACGGCGGCGCGCTCAGCCATAGGTGAGCGCGTGCGCCGACGAGGGGCCCCGCAACGGCGTCGTACCTTTTCTTCTTCTTCGGCCGCCATGCGAGCCGCTGCTGCTCTTCTCTCTCTCTTGCTTGGCTGCGGCGTTGAGGGATGAGAAAGATGAGGAAGGGGAAGAGTGAGTTAGGGTTTCAGGTGCTGACCGCTGCGTCGTGGTTTTAATCCGCCGAGAAGGTCGTGTAGCCGTCGATCTGGATCGGACGGTGCAGAACGATCGGGCCAACAACTGGCCCAGGCGGGCGCGCGTGGCCGCGCGGCTTTGCCAGCCCAAGCCCAGGTTGCGGCCTGGGTGCGGGCAACGTGTGTCCAAGGGAGCTAGGCCGGGCGACAAAATTGGGCCGAGAACCAGTCAAGATTGAGCCCA